>NC_135884.1:43814308-44054949 GCF_964194155.1 Cetorhinus maximus
CCAGAATGCACTTTGCTTTTAAGAGGTGCAGGCAGAATTTAACTAGTGCAAACTCGCTTTAGCTGGTGCTAGCCTTGCATGAACCTAGGCCCCTGGTGAGTGTGCAGCCACTCAATAGCATGTTTAGTGCGGGGCTGCACACCACAACCATGGATGTGAGCAGGCAACACAAAGTCTGCGTGCTTTCTGCATCACTTGGGCTCTGAGTGAATGCACATCATGATCTCTGCACCCACTAACAGGTCTTATCAAATTTTTAGCCCAAGATATTTTCTTCCTTTTGAGATTACTTTTCATCCTGTGGTGAACTGGCAAATTGAATTTCTGCTGCATTCACTTGCAGATACATCCCAGAACTCTTGCATAGGGCCATCTGATTTTTTTAAAAAATTCATTCATGGGATGTGGGCTTCGCTGGCTAGGCCAGTGTTTATTGCCCATCCCTAACTGCCCTTGAAAAGTTGGCGGTGAGCCACATTCTTGAACCGCTGCAGTTCCCATGGTGTAGATACACCCACAGTGCTGTTAGGGAGGGAGTTCCAGGGTTTTGACCCAGTGACAGTGAACGAACGGCGATATATTTCCAAGTCAGGATGGTGTGTGGCTTGGAGGGGCACTTCCAGGTGGTGGTGTTCCCATGTGCCTGCTGCCCTTGTCCTTCTACATGGTAGTGGTCACGGGTTGAAAGGTACTGTCTGAAGAGGCTTGGTGGGTTCCTTTATTTATTTAGTTATGGTATGTGGGCATCGCTGGTTAGGCCAGCACTTATTGCCCATCCCTAATTGTCTTTCAGAAGGTGGTGGTGAGCCGCCTTCTTGAACCGCTGCAGCCCATGTGGTGTAGGTACACGCACAGTGCTGTTAGGGAGGGAGTTCCAGGATTTTGACCCAGCAGCAGTGAAGGGACGATGATATATTTCCAAGTCAGGATGGTGAGTGGCTTGGTGTGGGAAACTTCCAGGTGGTAGTGTTCCCATGTATCTGCTGCTCTTGTCCTTCTAGGTGGTAGTGGTCATGGATTAGAAGGAGCTGCCTAAGGAGCCTTGGTGAGTTTCTGTAATGCACCTTGTAGATGGTACATACTGCTGCCACTGTCCGCCAGTGGTGGAGGGAATGAATTTTATGAAAGCCACTCAAGTGGGCTGTTTTGTCCTGGTTGGTGTCAAACTTCTTCAGTGCTCTGGGAGCTGCACTCATCCAGCCAAGTGAAGAGTATTCCATCACACTCCTGATTTTTGCCTTGTACATGGTGGACAGGCTTTGGGGGGGTCAGGAGATGGGTTATTTGCTGTAGGATTCCTAGCCTCTGACCTGCTCTTGTAGCCATAGTATTTATATGGCTAGTCCAGTTCAGTTTCTGGTCAATGGTAACCCCCCAGGATGTTGATAGTGGGGGATTCATATAAACATAGAAAATAGAAGCAGGAGTAGGCCACTCAGCCCTTCGAGCCTGCTCCGCCATTCATTATGATCATGGCTGATCATCCAACTCAATAGCCTGTTTCTGCTTTCTCCCCATATCCTTTGATCCCTTTTGCCCCAAGAGCTATATCTAACTCCTTCTTGAAAACATACAATGTTTTGGCTTCAACTACTTTCTGTGGTAGCAAATTCCACAGGCTCACCACTCTCTGGGTGAAGAAATTTCTCCTCATCTCAGTTCTAAATTGTCTACCCCGTATCCTCAGACTGTGACCCCTGGTTCTGGGCTCCCCCACCATCGGGAACATCCTTCCTGCAATCTACCCTGTCTAGCCCTGTTAGAATTTTATAGGTTTCTATGAGATACCCCCTCATTCTTCTGAACTCCAGTGAATATAATCCTAACTGACTCAATCTCTCCTCATATGCCAGTCCCGCCATCCCAGGAATCAGTCTGGTAAACCTTTGCTGCACTCCCTCTATAGCAAGAACACCCTTCCTTAGATAAGGAGATCAAAACTGCACACAATATTCCAGGTGTGGTCTCACCAAGGCCCTGTACAATTGCAGCAAGACATCCCTGCTCCTGTACTCGAATCCTCTGGCTATGAAGGCCAACATACCATTTGTCTTCTTTACCGCCTGCTGCACCTGCATGCTTACCTTCAGCGACTGGTGTATGAGGACACCCAGGTCTCATTGCACATTCCCCTTTCTCAATTTATAGCAATTCAGATAATAATCTGCCTTCCTGTTTTTGCTACCAAAGTGGATAACCTCACATTTATTCACATTATACTGCATCTGCATTGCATTTGCCCACTCACTCAGCTCGTCCAAATCACACTGAAGCATCTCTGCATCCTCCTCTCAGCTCACCCCCCTACCCAGCTTTGTGTCATCTGCAAATTTGGACATATTACATTTAGTTCCCTCCTCTAAATCATTAATATGTATTATGAATTGCTGGGGTCGTAACACCGATCCCTACGGTACCCCACTAGTCACTGCCTGCCATTCGGAAAAAGACCCGTTTATTCCTACTCTTTGTTTCCTGTCTGCCAACCAGTTTTCTATCCATCTCAATATGCTACCCCCAATCCCATACGCTTTAATTTTACAGGCTAATCTCTTATGTGGGACTTTGTCGAACGCCTTCAGTGATGGTAATGCCATTGAATGTCAAGGTGCAATAGTTGGATTCTCCTTGTTGGACATGGTCATTGCCTGGCACTTGTGTGACGTGAATGTTACTTGCCAATTGTCAGCCCAGGCCTGGATATTGTTCAAGTCTTGCTGCATTTGGACATGGACTGCTTCAGTTTCTGAGGAGTCGTGAATGGTGCTGAACATTGTGCAATCATCAGCAAACATCCCCATATCTGACCTTATGATGGAAAGAAGGTCATTGATGAAGCAGCTGAAGGTGGTTGAGCCTAGGACACCATCCTGCAGTGTTGTCCTGGAACTGAGGTGATTGACCTCCAACAACCACAACCATCTTCCTTTGTGCTAGGTATGACTCCAACCAGCGGAGAGTTTTTCCCCTGATTTCCACTGACTCAGTTTTGCTAGGGCTCCTTGATGCCACACTCGGTCAAATGCGGTCTTGATGTCAAGGACAGTCACTCTCACCTGACCTGCCTGGTTATAAAAGCTCTGGATGGTAGTCCAACTGGAGAAGGTATTATGCACCTTCCTTTTAATCAAGCAATGTTCGCACAAACATCAGGGCCAAACTTCTTCCCGTCAATAGTTTCAACAAAAAGTCAAGTCTGAGTTCAAAACAGTTTCATTTTCACTTGCATGAAGTCTTTTTTTGGAGTACAACACAGATTGTTTGGCTGCACAGCCCCTAAACTTCTGGAAGCAAGGAGATGATAACTAGCCTCTGCTTTTGTTTCCTTGTGCCTGAATGCTCCATAATTACCTTTCAATTACCAATTCTGTTCAACTGTCTTGAGTCTGTACATTATTGGTCTTTCTTCTCTGTCACTTCTTGAGGAGAATATGCACAGAACAGTGAAATTTTGGGTCTATGACCACTCACTGATGACAGTGGAACTTGCTATGTGCTCTACCTATTTGTATTTGATACATGGGTTCAGTGATTGTTGATGCTTCTATGCAGCGTGTTGCTCTGTATGAAACTGTAACAGATATCATACTACTATTATGGTTCTTATAAAAACTCAGTTTTATTTTAAAGCACTTCTACTAACAGGCATCTTTCCAGGGGATGGGAACCTGCAAGTAATTTAAATATAAAGGGAATATATTTCCAGATAAGTTGGTTAATTGAGAAGTCATTTTGCTCTTGGCATGATCTTCATTTGTTCTGTTGTTCCTGGGAAGGACCCTTAATATCACCATGGCAATGCATCTATTGAGAAACAAATTAGTCACTAGGGAGGAACTGCCTGGAAAAAGAATGATTGGCTGCCTGGATACAAGAGGTGGCTTCTGTTTCTAGGCAACATCTTATGTGCATAATGAAGTACACAATTTCAAACATTGTCTGTTCTTTCCACTTTCCCCATAGGGATAGAGCCCAATGATTTGCTGCTCTGTCCTTTAGTAGTCCACAGCTTTGATCTGGACCCAGGTTGTGGGTTGAGGCAAATTTGATGACTTTAGTCTTTGGCTTTGTATTCTGTTTTAAAGTAATATCTCTGTCAATAATTTTGGTTGTGCTACATATGAAATGACAGTAATTGTATGATTCAAATTGGCTTGTTTCACTTTGTGCAGAGATAAGAACCTGCTGGCCCCATTCGATGTGCTGTTGAGATTGCATTCAGCATGGTGCATTGAATTGATGTGCTGCTATGTTGAGCATCAACTTGTTTACTTGTTCTCAATGGATTGACTTTGTTTGCATCCAGCTGCTGTGTTTGAACTTAATAACAAGGGGCAAGATCACTGTTCACCTGGATATATGCTAGCTTGAGGGAAGTGGTGGCATAGTGGTATTGCCACTGGATTGGAGACCCAGGGTAATGCTCTGGGGACCTAAATTTAAATCCCACCATGGCAGATGGTGGAATTTGAATTCAATAAATATCTGGATACGTGGTAGAATCCAGATGGATCAAAGTCCCTCCATCAAAATAATGAACTCACTGTCCTCTTCATGCCCTACAAAGTAGTGCATTGAGGCATTTTCTCTAACGATGGGGGAAAATGTATCTCTGTATTGCAAAGTGTCCATTCATTAAAAGCGGCACCTTGATCTACTTGGTGGCAAAAGCTGTAAAATGTGCCACTGGTCCACACAAGTGTGAAGAAGGGTGAATCTGCATAAGAGTACAAATTAGTGGCTTCATTTACAACAAAAAAAAACTTCTTGTGACTGCGTCCTACTCTGTGTGGAGCTTTCCGGTGTTCTGTCACTTTTCATTAAACAATTAGCCTTGCTTTCATAGCTTATTGTGCACCTGGTTGCAATTAGTAATCACAGAGCCCAGATCACTGTGATACAATGGGCTGCCTATGGTTCTGATTTCACTCCCACCTGCATTAGAGCTTACATGTGGCAGCAATGCATAGCCTGCAGTATAACTTCATCCTAAGATTTCACTTCAGTGCTTGAGCGTCTGTAAGGCTTAATTTAAATCTAGAGTAAAACAATCCAGTTGATGTTAGCCTCTGGTGCAAATTGAGCGGCTGGTACCCCAATTGTCAGTGCCCAATGAATGCTGATAGGCAGCCTGCTGTATAGGGAGGGAGACAGGAAATCTGGTGGCTACTCAGTGGAATTGGTCTTTAAGTAATAATTTAAAGCAGAGCACTGAGCTGCCAATAGTGGGTGGGAAGGTGTTCATGAAACCAGGAGGAGTAGTTGACATCCGCTTGACCCCTGCAAGTCAATGCCTCAGATTTTCTTTGGCACATTTGGTAATGCTATGCAGTGGTCCCTTTAAGAACCACTGGTTAAACCAATCTAGCTCCAGTACCAATAGGTAGAATGTATGTGGTGGACACTCTGCCCATTGGTACCTGAAAATTACATTGGAGTGTTACAAATGTAACAGGGCCTGATTTAAATATTATAATAGGCACCCACTTATTTGAATATGAGTGCTGGCTGTCTATTTTGAGGCCTTTCTGAAAAATGGCCAATGGGTTTATTTTAAAACATTCATATACCTAGAGGAAGAATATAATTGTCTCCAATAACTTATAGCTCCAAAAAATTAAAAGCAGAAGAGGCAAGGATGATACTTTAGAAAGCAGCATGTCTCTAGATAACAAAATGTAGGCTGACACTTCAATGCAGTACTGAGGGAGTGCAGCACTGTCAGAGGTGATATTAAGCTGAGGGACCATCTCCTACTCTGGTGGTCATAAAAGATCTCGTGGCACTATTTTGAAGAAGAACAGGTGAGTTCTCCTAGTGTCCTGTCCAATATTTATCCCTCAATCAAAGGGCACGGTAGCTTAGTGATAATGGTACTGAACTAGTGACCCAGAGGCCTGGATTAATGATCCAGGATTTTTTGGATGGTGGGTCTATGGAACATTAATTGGCTGGAGGTGGGACCTCTGCCCTTCACTTGGCAGGAAGTCCAACCTCAGAGAGCTGACAACCAATCTGATTGACCAGCAGTCCTGTAGTTCCAGCAGCATTACTGGAAATGGTGGCCAGTGCTGTGATTTATAGGCAATCACCAGGCTCTAAATGCTGAGAGCTGAGGACCAGTTAAGTGCAGAGAGTTTTGAGGTGGAGGGACTGGAGGGGTGGGGAGGAGGGCAAGGGTGCTGGGAGTCATGTTGAAAAGGCCAAGATGGGAGGAAGCACCAGGTGGGGAGGCAGATTTTTGGAGCAGGTACCCAATCTGTAAATGGGGTCTGTGAGGGAGACGTCTCCCCTTCCCACCTGAGGCCCAAGCAGGCTAACATGTACAGCTCCCACCCTGTCCTCCTCCCGCTGGCCTGAATATTTTGGCCAGGCGGGAAGCGGCCACTTAAGAGCCTCAGTTGGGGCAAGGGCAGGTGGAAGTGTTTCAGCGGCAGCAAAATCTTTCTTGATTAAGTCAGAGGGGGGAAGGGCTGACACAGGATTCCCTGCCACCACTGGTGAGCTGTCAATTAATGAGCCATTGACACCCATTACCCTTGAACCCGCCACAATTTAGTGGTTTAGGGATTAAATTAGTGATTAGGTGGTTTAGGAATTAAATGGGAGCTGCATGGCTTTCCTGCATCTCCTGAAGGCAACCCAGCAAAACCCTATTGGATTTGCCAGCATTCTGCAGCCCTGGGTGTGGGGTGGGGATGTCCCTCATTATCAGGCATTCATGTGGGATGGGCAATAAATGTTGGCCTTACCATTGACACTCACAGAATAATAAAAAAAATTACTAAAACATATTATCTGGTCATTGTCATATTATTGATTCTGATCGAGGGACCTGGGATCAGGAAGTGGGGTGGATGCTGAAAACACCCCCTTGTTCCTGCCTCTGAGTCCCTGCCCCCTCTCTCCCGCGATCCCTATCCCACAGCCACCATCCCACCCTCACTCACCTGTGGTCTGGGCCCCACGCTGATCCTGAGCCTCTGGTGGATGCATTGCCAGCAGCTGCCACCTCTACCCCACTGGTGCTGATGGTAATGGAGTGTCGCTGGCCTCTGATTGGCCTGCAGTTCCTGGCAGCCTGGGTCCTAATACCTGGAGAAGGCCTGCGCTGGCTACTTAAGTGCCTGAAGTGCACTTAATACCATCGGGCGTCCTCCAGAGAACTGATGGCATTTCCTGCCAGTTCACCAGCTGGTGGGCGGGAGCTCATCAGCCTGACTAAATCCAGCCCCATGTAACTAAGCCCCTGTGGTTCACAACTGTCTTTCGAGAAAGAATGTACTGCCCTTACTCAGACTAACCCACATGTGACATCAGATTCGTTGCATAACTGCCCTTTGAAATGTCTTGGCAATTCACTCAGTTGTATTCAGGACAATTCACAACCAACGTCTCAAGGGCAAGTGGATGGGCAATAAATGCTGGCCTTACCATTAACACCCACAGAACACTCAAGAATAATAACTTAAAAAATATTAAAACATATTATCTGGTCATTATCACATTACTGATTGTGGGAGTTTGCTGTGTAAATATTTAGTTGCCACATTTTCTACATTACAAGAGTGAATACACTTCAAACGTACTTAATTGGCTATAAAGTGCCTTGGGATGCCCTGAAGACATGAAAGGTGCTATATAAACACAAGCCTTTCTTTTTCTTTTCCTAACAAAGATTAAATAGCTGTTGTATTAGAAGATATGAATAATAAATAGAATAAATGTATGTTAAAAGAAATTGGTTTTGTAGGTTTGGTTTATCAAATGCAGAGCACAATTCAATTTACAGAATGGAACTTATAATATGTAATTATAATTAATTGCAGTCAAGATTAATGAAAATATATCTATAGTAAGTATTTGCATCTGTTTGTATGCCCTAACACATGACTGTATGGATATAAGTTTTGATCTATTCCACAAGTATAAGAAAACAGTAACATTACCATTCAAGTGAATTCCTCTCATCTCAGCTCCTTGATTAAGCAGTCACTTAGCCTGTGCAGTTAGCACCTTTCAAAGTTAACACATTTCTAATTTAATTAAATCAGATCTCAAACTGGATTAGAACCACTGCTGACAATCATTGGCATTGGTAAACATCCGGTTTAGCAATATGAATAAATGAATCCTCCACAATATTTAACAACCAAAGTAACTTGTAACTCACTCTTCTTGAACATTTGGCTGTCACTCAAATGTTTGAATTCCAGATGTTCCGCAGGTTCATCAAAAGTTTTAGACTATGAATTGAATGTTCTTCCAGCGAAGCAAGTGGTACATCTAATTTCGTAAAATATAATTTCAGCAAGTACTGTGTATCTAAAACAGCTCATCTCATCACTTACAAAATCTCCTCAATTTTCAATAGAAGTGTAAAAGCTATGACTGTAATTATGGTCCATAACATTGAACAATTCTGATCTAGTTTGGCACAGTGTGGTTCTGTCTCTGAAACAATGAAACTTCAGGCTTCTTATTAATCAAAAAAGGACAATTTAACCCAAATTAGCTGCAGCTGTTTTGTTGGTAACCATTCATTCAATCATGCTCTTATGCTCTCTCTCTCATTTATTATTCTTTGAGTTTTAATTTTGATTATGTTGGCTAATTTACATGAGATAGTCTGTCAATTTCCATTCTGTTTTATTGGGACAAACTACAAAGCATCAAATAAGTAATTGGAAGTGGTCCATTTGCTTAGAATTTCAATTCATTTTTATCTTACTTTTTTTGTAATTCAAATACTGAGGAATCTAGACTTCTAATCTTAAACATGCTGGAGCATTGTTGCAATGTGACATCAGTAGAGAATATAAGTTCAAATGTAAAGAAGCACAGTTAAATTAGATTTCAGACAAGACCTACCATTTATAATAAGGCTGGGTAAAACTCACATTGTTCAAAGAAGTGATCCAAACCAAATCACTGGACAGCATTAATGTTTATTAAATTGTATTAAATATTTAGGGACATTCTCTGCTTTGGCAGCAGAAAACAAACTATCCATCTGGGATCTTCACCTATTATCAAAATAGGACCTAGGATAGACTCACCAGCTCAGAATATGGTCATTTAGTAATAACAGAACATTGGTGAGGCACAAAAGGTTTTTTTAAAGTGTTTTTATGATTAACAGTTCAGTGAAAAAAACAATCTCCACATTAAGAATGGAGACTTGTATTGCTGAAAGACCTGAGAACAAGAGTCGGCCATTCAGCCACTCAAACCTGTTCCATCGATTAGTTAGATTATGGCTGATTTATATCTTAATCCCATCATCTGCCTTTGTTCTGTAACCTTTATACTTTTAACTAACAAAAATCTATCAGTCTGTTTTTAACTTTCAAATTTACTTAGACCCAAAAGCTTTTTGAGGGAGAGAATTCCAGCTTTCCACATCGTTTTGTCTGAAGAATTTGTTCCTGACATCTGCCCTGAATAGCCTACCTCTACTTTTAAGGTAATGTCCCATTGTTCTGGATTTCCCACCAGAGGAACTAATTTCTCTCTATCTATCAATTTTTTAAAAAAAACCTGAAACACCTCAATTAGATCACTCCTTAATCTTTCCGTACTCAAGGGAATACAAGCATAGTCTATACAACATGTAACCATAATTTAACCCTTTTATGTCAGATATTTCAATAGGAAAGCATATCTAGAGAACACATTAACTTCCATCGTTTGGTGTGCTGCTTATAAAATGATGGTGCTTGAACGCAAAGGTGTACAAATGCAGAATAATATCCTAAATTTCATTTGGTATTAACCAATTCTACAATATTGCCTGAGTAAAACAACAAAAAAAATGGCAAAGCAAACAGCTTATTCTTTGTCTTTGTGATATGGTTTTTCATGGAAGGAGCATTGCAATGTTTTGAAGGGAAAATAATTTAGAATGCATGATTTACAATACATTCTTTGCTGAGATCTGACAATTTGTGGTAAATAAGAGTGTTATCTCTTACACTGCCTTAAGTAACAAAGAACCGTTTGAATTGCCTCAATATCCTTTCTCATCAGTGCTCAAGATAAAACTCTTATCTCAAAACAAAATGCTGGTACTCGGGCTATGTTTGAACAATACATAAAAAAAAAATTCTGTCCATATTCTTTCCACTCCATCACTTAGTAATATCATCTGGGCTTTAGGCTTCAGGAAGGAATTTGTAGCACAGAATGAAAGAATGAGAATCAGAAGGTGTTTTAAGAACCAGTCATCCTGATTGGTAAGACTTCGTCTTCTGTTACACTGATTTCCCTTCAGCTTTCAATTTTCTTCCAAAAATGCAAATTCTAGTTTTGTGTAAATTTCTAAAATCTGCAAAGTGTAAAATTAAGGGCATCTTACAAAAGGAAATATTTATTAAGTTACAGCAGCTATTCAATAATTTAACAAAGTTGAAATATATCTTAGATTCAGGAATTAAATAGTTATTTTTTAATGGAATGTAATTTTCTTGGTTTAAAGGAATTAATATTTATATGCCTATTACATAATTTGACTATTGTGGGAACATTTCATCTGAGAAATGACTTTAGAAAGCATATGGCTGCCCTCTATATAAAGAAGAGATAAATTCAATTATTCTGCCTTGACAATGGTCACCGAAGAAACGTTCCAAGTTACAAAGTGGCTTTGGTGACAATTCTAAATGACTAATGGCGCCTGATGATTATATTTCAATTGCATATGAAGCTGCTGGCTGTACAGCTTAAGAGAGCTGTTGAATGGCGGTAGGTAATTTTAATACTTCATCCAGTCAAATACTTTGTTTCATACCTTTTAATGTTTCTTTTATTCACAATCACACTTATTAAAACAATGATAAAAACAAAAAACTGCGGATGCTGGAAATCCAAAACAAAAACAGAATTACCTGAAAAAACTCAGCAGGTCTGGCAGCAGCGGCGGAGAAGAAAAGAGTTGACGTTTCGAGTCCTCATGACCCTTCAACAGAACTGCCAGACCTGCTGAGTTTCTCCAGGTAATTCTGTTTTTGTTTTGTTCTTATTAAAACAATGTTCACTTTTCAAATACCGGGTGAGAATTTCACCAGGATGTATCTAGGTCCTCATCAGGTTCATTGAAATGAATATTTGTGGGAAAAACATCCTGTGCAAACATTAGGGTTATTTATTGGTAAGAGTGGAGAATTATACTCCTGATTTACCATTTTTCATAACTTAAGACTACCTAGCAGCCAGTTTAGGTATCCATTAAAATATTAAACAGTTTTACAGCAGGAAATTAAACATTTGGCCTCGGTGATAACTCAGATTTTCTTTGTCTGGTGATACATAATGCAAAATGGAGTATATATAGTAAGAGGCTAGTCATATTTTGGGAGCTGCAATTTGTTAAAACTATAATAGAGTCATCTAGTGGCCAGAGATGGAATTGATAGAGAAATATCAGCAGTCTCATAAGAATTGTTTTCAAGTAAGCTGCAAACATCTGTATGGAATTGGAACTGTGGTAGAAATGAAAAATTAACATTCCTAGATCAAGTGGGATTAAAAGTAACATGGATGACTGGAGAAAGTGAAAATGCTTTGATTTGCTTTCAACAGGAAGAAGCCCTGAAGAACAAATGGACCCCAGATTTATTGTATATAATTGATGAGAGTGAAAGAGATGTGCAGTTTAACAAGAGAATCAAATTGCATTTTATAGGAACATAGGAGCAGGTGTAGGCCATCTAGTCCATCGAGCATGTACCCAACATGATCATAGCTGATCATCCACTTCAATGCCTTTTTCCTACATTAACCCCGTATCCCTTTATGTCATTGGTATTTAGAAATCTGTCAATCTCTGCTTTAAACATACTCAATAATTGAGCTTCCACAATCTCTGGGGTAGAGAAGTCCAAAGATTTACAACCCTCTGGGTAAAAAAAATTCTCCTCATCTTGGTCCTAAGAGGCTTCTCCCTTATTTTGAAATTGTGTCCCCTGGTTCTAGACTCCTCAGCCAGGGGAAAAGTCTTACATGCATCTACCCTGTCTGTCTGTTTATGTGTTTTGAAGGTTTCAATGAGATCACCTCTCATCCTTCGAAACTTTAGAGAATACAGGCCCAGTTTCCCCAATCTCTTCTCATAGGACAGTCCCAGGAACAGGTTTGGTGTACCTTCATTGCACTCCCTCTACAGCAATAATATCCTTCCTAAGGTAAGGGGATCAAATATGCACACTGTACTCCAGGTACAGTCTAACCAAGGTGCTTTACAATTGAAGCAAGGCTTTGCTACTCCTAAGCTCAAATCCTCTTGTGATAAAGGCTAACCTACCATTAGCCTTCCTAATTGCTTGCTGAACCTATCATGTTAGCTTTCAGTGACTTATTGATGAGGACACCCAGGTACATATTTGCACAACTACACTGTCTAATCTCTCACCATTTAAGACGTACTCTGCACACCTGTTCCTCTTACCAAAGTGGATAAACTCACATTTTTCCACATTATATTCCATCTACCATGCTCTTGCCCACTCTTGTCCAAATCCCCTTGAAGCCACATTGCATCTCCCTCATAACACACATTCCCACCTAGCTTTGTGTCATCTGCGAACTTAGAAATGCCACATTTGGCCCCCACATCCAAATCATTGATATATATTGTGAACAGCTGAGGCCCAAGTCCTGTTCCTTGCAGTACCTCACTAGTCACAGCCTACTAATGGAAAATGATCCATTTATTCCTACTCTCTGTTTTCTGCCTGTTACCCAATCCTTAATCCATGCCAGTATATTACCTCCTATCCCATATGCTTTAATTTTGCTAAGCAACCTCCTGTGGGGGACTTTATCGAAAGCTTTCTGCGTATCCAAGTACACTACATCCATCAACTCCCGTTTATCAATTCTGTTAGTAACATCCTCAAAAAGTTCCAACACATTCATCAAACATGATTTCTCATTCATAAATCCATGCTGACCATGCCCAATCAGATCGTTATTATCTAAGTGTTGATTTATTACATCCTTTATAACAGATTCCAGCATTTTCCCTACCACTGATGTAAGGCTAACAGGTCTGTAGTTCCCCGTTTTCTCTCCCCCTCCCTTCTTAAATAGTGGGGTGACTTTTGCTACTTTCCAGTCCGCAGGAACCATTCCAGGATCCATAGAATTTTGGAAGATGATCACCAATGCATCCATTGTCTCCTCTACCTCTTTCAACTCACTGGGATGTATTTCCATTGTCTTGATAAAATGACAGTTGCTTAAAGCCCTGCATTTTGCAATTTAATGCCTTCCTTTTGAGAGATTCCCTGTTTGAAATGGGCATTGACATCCCCCAGGTGTGAAATTCCATGCTACAGACCTGCAGTGCAATTCATATGGAAACTTACAAGAGAAATGGTCAATTTATAGTATCAGGCAACGGGTGACTCATGCAACTTTCTTTGATCCTTTTGTCTGTGACATCTTTTGATTATCTGCTCCTATCACTGCTTGCTTGTCCCTACAACCACCCCACCCTCAACTTCTCTCCCCCTCCCCCCCACCTTAAACCAGCTTATATTTCACCCCTCTCCTAACTATACTCAGTTCTTTTGAAGGGTCATGTGGACTCGAAACGTCAACTCTTTTCTTCTCCACCGATGCTGCCAGACCTGCTGAGTTTTTCCAGGTAATTCTGTTTTTGTTTTGGATTTCCAGCATCCGCAGTAGTTTTTTGTTCTTATCTTTTTTTGATCAATGTCTTTTCCTGTATTTTTTAAAAACAGGCCTTCTTTAAACAGTTGAATGCATCTGTGGTTAGCTGGTGAAGTTGTAGGTAGCTTTCACTCAGTCACAATTCCCTGTCGTCGTGACAATACTATTGAAAGCATTAGATGTCACCAAAGTGACATTCCTCTACCAACAGTAATGTAGGGGCAGAGGACAGTTTGGCCATGACTACTTGAACTGAGTTGCTGAAAGATAATGCATTAAGAAAGGCCTTTTTAACTACTTAAGGGAGATATGGGAAATACTTAGCAAAGTGAGCAATAGTGTGAGGTATGAACGTAGTTGTGCATCAGTCAGCTAGAGAGGTAAACGCAATAATAATTGCAGAAACAACAAACAATAGTGATATAATTAATCAGAATCTAATAAAATAGATTACAAATATTTAAGAATATAAAATAATGTAATTAATTGGGCATTTCACTGATTGGCATCATTTGGAAACACAGGGAGGGATTTTCCAGCCCTCCCACTGGCGGGATCTTCCGGTTCTGCCAAGTCAACTGGGATTTGAATGGTTCACCGCATCCACCATGGGGAAACCCAGCAGGGCAGGGTGGAAAATCCCGACCACAGAGCTATACAGGAAAAATAAAGAAAATGATTTGAAGCTATGTAACGCAGCTGAAAATTCTGTTAAACTGCTGTCAGTGTGAAGCATTTGTGGTTTGATCTATTCTTTGATCATATCAAAGCCCAGTAAGAAGTCTTGTAACTATTTTCAGTATTGATGCTGAGGACAGTAGGTGGCATTAGTGCACTATCTTTCACATAGGTCTCTAACTACATAACCCATGCAGACAGAGTGTAAATATAATGCCAGAAAGAACAACTCACTCCAATGTGAATGTCTGCTTTGTTTAGTTCTTTAGCTCTGTTCTTTAATTTGTTTCAATACTTTTGTGTATGAACAACAATTAAATCAGTTTAACTGGTTTATGCGACTGAGCTTCTGATATGGTTTAAACAATTCCATTGAATCTACCTGATTATAGTCCTATTTGATTATTGCAAAATACAGTCTGTAGAAGGTTTGGTGCTTTTTAATGATTTGCACTCAGCTGAAAGTATTAGTAATTGTTCAGCTAGTAAATATGAGGAATCACTATCTAGATGAGCAAATTGATCAATGAAAGTGGCTTACATTATTTTTAATCAGCAATTTATCTTCTAACAAATTCATCTCACTGATTTGCCCATTTTTGGTCATGTGATTTGATGGTATGATCAATATATTTATTTAGCTTAAAATATTGATTTAAGCTATATTGAATTAATTTCCAGTCATATGGTACATTAATTATAAAGTTATAACTGAATTTAACAAGGCGTAGACGGTTAGGATTTGCAATGAATACATAAATTTTGTATCCAATTTATAATTCAATGTTATAAAAAATCATTAATATAAAAATGTTATAAATGTAAGTGTCATTCAATATGGAGCACATACTGACCAGCCAATTTGATGTTTCACTTACTAGCCATAAGAAATAAGTATGAAATAGTATTAAAAGCAAATATGCTGGCGTTGCCACTTAATACTTCGAAATAAGAGCAATGTAGAAATTCTGAATAAACCTGACATATAAAAGCAACTCTTCGATGAGTATCAATGTCCTTAATGGAAAGTATTCTAGCCAAACTTGTAAAACTATCACCAGGGACCAAACAATGAGTGTATAAAAATGCTGGTACAAACCAACTGATGAAGCTCTACACAAAACTGAAGATTCATGCAGTGCCCATAATTTTCTGGGTTTATAACTGTAGGACAGAAGCAGTAAATTTGTTACCAGACGCAGTCATAAGGAAGGAAAAAGTCATAAAAAGGGGTCAGTGAATGGCAACGTTAAGTAGGAGGCTGTCAGAATGCCAATTCTACCTAGAGGTGTTAATCTGATGGATCTATGAACATTACACCTCATCTCTAAAAAGAAAGAAAGATGAAGTAAGAAAACATGACCATGTTTCCACTGAAGATGAGTAAGAACAAGAAGCCAATACACTGAATTGAAAATGTATGTGCAAAATTCACAAATTCCTTGTAATTTCACTCCATATACAATGGCAACTGATCATAAAAATTCTAAACCTAGGTTAAACCCTGTACAAATAAATTATACTTCCATTAGGAGAAAGGCAGAGTGCCGGTCCTTAAATCTTTATATAAAATTAGTCTTCTTAGCAGAAAAGGCTGTATATGAAATTTGAACAATTTGATATAATGTGGTAAAATCATAGAATATATGATTAATATGGTATGTATGAGCTGGTCTTCTCACCCTCTCAACATATTCAAGAACATCCTCCCCATTCCACAATTTTTTACTCCCATTAAGCTAATAGTTTCTCTTGGCAGAATTCCACCACTTGTTCTTCCCTGTACCCACCTGTTAAATGTGAAAATTGCCTTTAAACATAAGAACAGCATAGCTTAAGACAGAATGGCATGAAAATGTATTCACGTTTTTGGGCTTTGATGATATATTCATAGAAACAATCTGTAGCATTGTCACTTAACTTCATCTCCATACAAGTCTCTGTCAGCTTGGTTCAGTTAGTAACACCCTCACTTCTGAATCAGAGGTTTGTGGATTCAACCCCACATCAACATTTGAACATATATGGTAATCCAGCTTGACACACAAGCAATATTGAGGGAGTATTGCTTTAATAGGTGTACTGTTCTTCATAGAAACTTTGAGGAACCACCTGCTGGTTCACATGGATATTAAAGACCTTGTGACACAATTCAAAGAAGAGCTAGGAGTCCCATGGTGACCTGGCCCATAATACTACTTTGAGCAGCTCCTCAAAAACAGACTAAATGGTGATTCATCTTCCTGCTATTTGTACAATTTTGCTATATATAAAAGAAGAGCCATTACAGTAGATTATGACTTTGTGTGATAGTGTAAAATGGGTGATAGAGAGTAGGTGGAAACCCATTTTACATCTGTACCAGTTGTGTTTCCATTGACACCCGTGTAAGTAAAATTTGGGAAAGATGTAAATGGATTACTGATTCACTAGTTCCCTTTGTACAGTAGTGCATAAAGTCAAAATCTATTTCATTGTGTTTCAAAATAAGTTTTAGCGTGCAATGTTGTGACATGCTAAGGCTCATTAACATTTCTTTCATTTCCATGTAAGGGAGATTTATTTAATACATGGAAATTTATTCATTCCTCTATAAATACAGCAATGATTTTGCATGTATAAAAACTGCCATTTAACTTCATCTCCATATCTGTACTGTGTTGTACTGCTAATTTACAGTGATTTTCTTTCTTTACTTTGCTGTTCCTTGTCAAGTCATAAGACTTATTCCAGACCCCCTGTTAGCTGAAAACACGCACTTTGACATTTTGCCATGGTTCTCTGTTTCCAGGGAATATTTGTAGGATGCTCTGCCTGACCAAAATAGGCCCTCTCATTTCTCCGAAGTGCAACCCAAAAGGTCCTACATTTTGTGTTCAGTGAAACAAGCTTAACAAATTTGCTGCTAATCTGTTACACTAATGCTTTCCACATTCTATGATGGGCTTAACAAAATAGTTATTATTTGTACTGGTTGAATGGCTAGTTAGCTACTCTAGAAGAGTGAAAGGAACATTATTTCAATTATTGCATGATTGGCCAATGTTGTTATTCATGTTACTAATTTATGAAATTGTCTGTAGCAAATTCATGCTTATGTTCCATTTGACTGGGGGGTCATTAAAGCCTATGAAAATGGTGAACACTATTTTGTCAAAAGAAAGAGTAAATTGTGTCCATTGGTACTTGAATATTATGGTTACAACATTAAGGATGGAATCTTCCGTACTGGAGTCTATGTTCGATGGCGGGAGCAGATGTTGGAGTGATTTTGGCTGGGGAGCGCGGAGTGGCTGACCACACGTGATCTTGCACTGTTTAGCTCATTACCGATGCATCTGTGAGGAGCAGGGCGAATCTCATGCTGGGGCAGGCAGGAAGTCACCATCTCCACCGTTACCTCATTGGGTTGAAGGTGCATGTACCATATTTAAAGGGCACTCAGGTAGCCATTCACTCACTGCAGGCCAGGAGCTTCAGTCAGGCTGTCCTTAACACTGAATGAGAATATCCCAGAGAACAAGACAACGTGCGGCCCTACAGTTCAGCAAAGCCTCCTGGAGTCTGTCCTCCAGGCTGTCCAGAGAAGGAGGGAGGTGCTGTTTCCCCGGGATGACCTTCCTGTCCGACTGTGGTGGCCCGGATGGAGGTCATATGGAAGTTAGCCCCCATGAGGCCCAACACAGAAATGCCTGGCACGGGTCCACAGCTGGCAGAGGAAGTGAGATCTGAGGCCTCTGACACTTGGGGGACTGCTGGAGCCCAGGCCTCTGCTCATCTCCATGCAGATGACGAGACACTGGACTTGGACCTAAGAGACATATTGGAGATGCAGAGACAGGCAGCGAACATCAGGCAGAGTCACCAGAGGCCATGCACAGACTGGGCTGAAGGCTGGAGGTGTCCATTTACTTTCTGTCTGATGTTGTGGATCTGGCATGTGAGCACTTGGTTGTCTCCATGGAAAGGGTGGTGGCCGCCTTGGAGGCCCAGGTCCAGCAGAACGCACAGTGGCTGCCGGATATTCACTTGGACCTGCACTCCATCGTTCTAGCCATGGGTGCAGTGCAGCAGTAGTTAGGTGAGAGGGGGTGTTGTGGCCTATCTAAAGACACTCGACACAGTCAGCTGTAGGTGAATTAAGCAGCAGTTTATTCAATACAAGTATGCACACAGGTGTTAGCAACCTCTGATTGCTCTAAGAGGCTACTCAAAGGGCTGAATTTTCTGAACTGAAAATCTAAATAATGCGCAGTGACGTCGGGACGCCCGCCCAACATCACGGCGCGTCATCTTACGTGTCAGCGAGCGGGCCCCTCCCCTGCTCGCCGACTGGAAAATTCTTCCCAAAGTTACAGAGTTTTCCCATATATTTATACTATGCTCACAATACTTCATCATTGACCCACATTGTTCTTATCTCACACGTTTAGTTCTGTATGTCCGCAATTACAGATGAAGTCATAAAACGTCAAGGAAGACCTGACCTTTAACACAGATGGTGCCGGCAGTTTACTTAAAAACATAAACTTGCCTTATCAAGCCTGACAATTTACCACATTGTCCAGTCATCCACTTATCTTAGCATGAGCCTGAGGTCAGGCAACAGCTTATCACATTTTAACCCACCAATCAGTCATCCACTTATCCTAGCCTGACCAAAAGGTCACATTCACCTACTCTAGTGATCCTTTCTACTGCAAGCACTTTTAGCTCTTATACCAGCAATTTGGTCAAGCCTGAGTATCACACTCCAGGGGCTAGGGCACCTCGACATCCCCCCAGGCGCCCCTTCTCCTCAAGGAATCAGGGAGGTGCCATTGGAAATCCATTGGAAGGAGGAGTGCCAGCCAGGCATCCCGGGGTCTTCAGCTCAGGACATTCCAAGGGTGCCCTGTTGCTCCACTTCCCCTCTGCCAGTGACCCCACGACCTCCAGCAGGTCAAGCGGATGAGGGTGCACCTGCACCTGAGCAGGAAACCCTTAGAAGGATGGGGCCCTCTAGGCCTCGGGCCACCAGAGGACACCCACCAAAGTCATCACAGTTAATAGGGCACAGCAGTCAATCAGCAGGCTACCTCCACCTCAGCTGCAGATGTCAGAGCTGCACCTAGACATGGCGGTAGACAATGAAAGATTAAGAAGTATTGAAGGCACACAGATGGAATGGATGTACAACCATTCTATATAGTTTTGTCACTTGTAAATATATGTTCACTTGCACAATTTGGAAGTTTCCTGGATTCCATCTTGCTACTAGTTGCTTTAATTATTGCGGACATTTAAGGATCTGGAACGTGGGCCCCTGTCAGACTCCAATAGTGAACCCCTTATAGATTCACCTCTCTCACATTATTAACATATTTATCATTCAATAATCCCACAGGTGCATGATTAAGCACTGGCAATCATTTGTGAGAGTACAGCCTGGGCACACATCATGCAAGTCATTACTTGCAGCTCACCATGTTCTGACCTCTGAAAATGTGTTCAATGAGGTCGTTGCATCTCCTGCTGCTGTTGCCCTGATGTGAGTTGTGGGTGGAAGCCATGAGTTCTCAAGGTAAGTTAAACCTGCTATGTGAGTGGCAAGGAACATTGTCGATGCAATTTCAGGGCTGAGTGAGTGAAACTCTACACTGTCTTCTTAATAGTGGAAAACCAGAGGCTTCTCTACATGTCTGGAGCAAGCTGTGATGGGCATTCCAGTTGTTAGTGGCCTTCCCTGGTGATGTGTCATTTTGAGCTAATCTGCAGGTGAAGGCTGCAAGTAAGGAGGCAACGGGCAAATTAGTCTTAACTGCAAGAGGGATTTGAGTGCAGGATTAAAGGGGTGTGTGTGCAGTTGACCAAAGCCTTTGTCAGAGCTCACATAGAGATTCGTTTGGCCTGCTCGCCTCCTTATCAAGGGTTGCAGTAGATCTCGCATAAAGGATTTGTAACCAAAGTGCAATGGACATCATTGAAGGATAGGAGTTTTAATGCATGAGGAGAGAAAGAGTAGAATGGGCTTGTGTGCCGGACTGTGAGGTTATCCATGTGAAACATCAGCAGCTTTATCTCTGCAGGGTTCATGCAAGAAAGATGTTTGCCTTGGCTGGGGTGTCCACAATGATGGATCACATTCTTGCGCTACAACTAAGGCCATCTAGGGCTGAGACTCCTAGAAGTCCAGAGTGTTTGCAATTCAGCAACCCATTGTGAGTGGACTACGAGGTAACCTTGAAACTTCCCAGCAAGATAAAGATGTGAAGGGATATGGGTTTACTATGAGCGAGTGGCGATTGGGGAAGAGGAACACGAACTTCCCTGATTAATCTGTATGGAGGAGTGATCGCATGGGGCCAAATACCATTCTCATGTTGCTCCTACCTGTGGACCCATCTACCTGGTTCTGACTGAAAAAGTTCTGTCAGATCTGCCCCCTTTGGGAGCAGGTGTGAGGGTGACATGAATGTATCCCTGCCGAGTTGAGATTTGATATTGCTTCCAAGTTGCCATTCACATGGACTTCATGAGGGCATGGGTATTTCTCGATTCTACTTACAGGTGCCTGAGTTCGTGGGAGAATGGAGTGCTGTGCCAATTCTAATGCATGCATTTAGCTCCAGGGCTCTGCATATCTGCATAGTTTGGCACTTGCAAAGGATCAAAACACCAGCAGGACAGATGGTAAGTAGTGCAGTTTAATTCAGCTCATGAATCAAGGTACATTAGAGAAAAGTTTAATTTCTGTAACCAAGAAGGAACTGGGACCTTGCAGCTGGCAGAGGATAAAAAAAACAAAGTTAAAGAAATGTGTCGGCAGCTTACTCTGCCTGGAACCTGGTAGTGATCAGATTGGCATGGGCCTGTCTGCCATATCATAGGCCTCCTGGTCCTTGTCGGCTCCATCCCCTCCACTGTTCCCATTGCCACCTTATTATAATGATATAATCCTTGAGCTTAATTACTATACAAGACACAAGGCACTAATCGCTCATAAGGGATTGGGTAAATATGTTGTGAGTTCATTTATTAAGACAGGCGCATGAGAACAGTTATACATAGGTATAAACCTTGAAGGCATCAGAGCTGTATGTGTGCTCTGCTCAAAACAAAAGTGAAACTAAGACTGGATCACATGACACACTTTGCTTCTCATGATGTTATGCTGATAACCCTTAAAGGCATATTACAACAATCTAGGTCCTCCACGTCTCCTTTAGCCAAGACATCCTCCCTTTGTAGCGCTAGGTTATGCAGGGCACAGCAGACAACAATGATCCAGGACACTCTCTGTGGTGAGTATTGGAGAGCCGTGTCTGAGCAGTCCAAAAATCTGATCTCATCTTTAAGAGGCCTATCGTCAGCTCAATCATGAACCTGTGGAGGCATGAGCAGCATTTTAGCTCTTAGCAGCACTCTGCAGACGTTGAACTGGTGTCATCATCCAGGGCTATCCCTTGTCCCCAAGGAGCCAGCCCTTCAATCACCAAGGTCCTTCAAAAATCTGTGGCACCAGCAGGGAGTGGGTCCGAATGTAGGAGTTGTGAAAGCTCCCTGGGAATTGTGCACAAATATGTAGGATTTGCCTTCGGCAATCACATATGAGATGCACATTCTAAGAATGGAATCCTTTTCTATTTATGAATGTGATTGGCTGTTTCCAGGGAGCTCTCAAAGCCACAATTGTGTAATAAATATCACCCTACACTTGCAGAAAACCTGAGATTGCTGCAAAGCCCAATGTTCTTGCAACCTGGCTTTTGGGATCCAGGCAGAATTGGACAAATTGGCGCGCTCTCCTGAACAGGGTATCTGTCACCTACCAGCTGCACTTGCGTGTCGCTGACTGGGGGATGCCGCACAGGTCCCCAGTGGAGCTGTGGAAAAAGCCATTGACAAAGAAGTTTAAGGCGGCAGTAACCTTTAATGCCACTGGCATGGTATTCCCTCCAAGTCCCTGTAGCTGCAAGTCATTGTGGATAAGCTGGCAGATGTGTGCAGCCACATTTTGGGACATTCTAAGGCGCCTCCAGCAACGCCTTTCGCTCATTTGTATAGAGCAGCACTGCCTCTGATATATCCATGGTCAGGCCATGGCTCGCCATTGCAGTGGCCTGTTTGCCAGCATCCTGTTCTTCTTGAGGCCCAGCTGCCTCTTGCTGCTCAGGCCGTTGTTCCTCCTAGCCTTATAACAACTTGTGATGCACCCTCCTTCTCCTCATCTAGAAGAGAGCCAGGAGAAAGGCAGGGTTGCCTAGAGCCTGCATCATCTTGGCCTCAGTGAATCTGTGAACGCACTGAAGTGATAAATCTAGTGAGCATATTCCTTACAGGTTTGCCTCCTTCTCAGAGTTACCAAGCCAGTACTAAGCCCTGTTCCTGGTTTTTGTCTAGACTTGGCATCCCCACCCCCACCCCTTCCTGGTGAAGGATATTCTGGGTGGCCAGAGATGGGAGCTCCTCCCTTTCATACATGACTGTGCATGGCAACATTGCTCCTTGACAGGGGTGATGAGAGCCGCGTGTGAGAACCCTCCCTCTGACACTATTCTGCTTGCCTCCACCACCCTCAAGATTCTATAGAGACCATTGCCTTTGCGGCATAGAAAGGCACAAGCTCTTGTCAGCCATGACCATTCACCCAGGAGGATGGAGGTTTGGAGTCGGGGGTTTTCTGCCATCCACCAGCCATGCCCCTTGGGGGCATTCGACCTCCCTCCCTCCCTTCACCCTGCCTCTGACCGCACCAGATGGCAAATCGCACAGTATGAATGGCAGCTCCACACCTTGCTGGGATCTCGATGTTATGAGACCCATGAGCTGAGAACCAACCTGCTGCCATGTGGGCTTCACCACAGAGAGGAGAACACACCTGAGCATGGTTGTTACCTAGTTGCCTCATAATTATTAAAATGTCCCATTAGTCGGTCACTTCTGCTGACCTTGAACTCCACCTACCTGAAAAGATCCTCCTCCCACTTTGAGGTATTGCAGTTTTACATCAACTGCATTGCATTGTCGAGAATCAAACAATGGTGCATATTAGCTTTGAGACTGACTCTACAACATTCTACCTACTTCCTGTCACCCACCAGCTTCCCCTATCACCTTGGACCCACCCAATATAACCATTCCTCTCCCCTCTGTCACGCTTGAACCTCCCCCCATTACCCTTGTACCTATTACCATCCACCTCCACATGCCTTCCTTCCCCTCTAAGCTGACACCCGTTACCATCCCCATGCCGACCCTGACCCCTCCTATTATCCGAGCCACCTGTTTCGTCTGCTTCTAACACCCCCCATGAAACCTTCAGTTACCCGACTATCACCATGAGCCTGTCACCCTACCACATCCCATTCCCCCCTCTGACTGTAACTGTTCCCTCTGCTGCCCAGTACCCTCAGTTCAATCCCCAGAACCCTACCATCAGCAGCACCAACCCCAACCTCTAGGACCATCTTTCTCCCACTATCCTTTCCTGGAAAGCCTCCCTTCCGCATCCAGCCACAGGCCCTTCAGACCCAATAGGAAAGGCCTTTCCCTCCATCCCATAGTGCTGCATCTTTGCATTCCCTCACTGCCTCACCCCCCCCATTTCCCCGGACAGTCTCTTCCTTCCCCAACAGCCTCACCCCTTCCCCACTTAGCTTGCCTCCCATGTCCAGCCCTTGGTCCACCCTATCTCCACCTCGCCTGCCTTCCATGTCCAGGCTTTGCACAGCTTGTCCCACTGGCACTGAATATTAGTTGTGAGTGGTCCCCAAGAAGGCAAAAGCAGCATCTACTCACCTCATTGGAAGAAGTCAAGCTCGCTGGTTGCATGCCACTTATGTACAGTCATAAAAGTAAATGTTCTAATTTCTGACTGGTGGGGAGCTTAATTTGGTAGGGGAACTTAATTCCAGTGAGATGGCCTTTTAATAAGCATGCATGACATGCTAATGCATGCAAAGGGTCTTCCTAACAATTGTTCATTGGAAAGTTTGACCCATCTTTAATCTGCTTTTAAAGCCCCAAGAACAGAATTCTTGAAGTTTATTGTGATGTCAGGAAACAGATTTTTGTCCTTAAGCCAAATTAAGACCCCCTGCCCTCCAAGCTTCCTACTGCTGGCGGGGCAGGAAGATTTTGCCCTAAGTCTCTATACGTGTGATGCTTTTCAGAGAAAACTATGATATTTAGTATGACCCAACCAAGTAATTAACTGAACTAGTCCAGAAGGTAATAAATGGCATCAAAATACCAATATACCATGCTAGATGAATAAATATTGAATGCTACAAACAATTAAACCTATTTTCTCTTCTGGCTTCTTCTCTGTATTGCCAGCACAAACTGGGCATTCAATTTATAAATAGTTTAAATTTTAAGACTGATTTTTCTGTGTGAGTTTTCAGGACATTAAAACCAATATGGTACCCAGTGGAGACCATAAGTAAGTTTAAAGTCCCCAAGTGCATGAACAGCAGGCGGATGTCAAAAATTACAATGTATTGGCATTCAGGGATTTTTAAAATCTCATTTTTTCCAGCAGTTAAGGTGAAGGTATAGAAATATTATTGCCATTTGTTAGCTGGGAAAAATGCAACACTTACATTATCTAAAAACTCTGAGGGCACGACATTAATAATCTGATAATAGATTGTCAAATAATGTTTGCCTCTTGCAATAGACCGATTGTTCTGCTGGTTGGTATGCTTTGGGCCAATGCCCCAAACTACAAGGTGAATTTTCTTTTGCTTACTGTCCTGAATTTAAATGCAAATGGAGTGTCAGAGACCTGGGAATGTCACCCAATTTTTGACCCATCTACTTTTCATGCTTATGTCTGTCTGAAATAGGCAAAAGCTTCATGATTTTTTTTTAATGAGGTCAGTATGATGGAATTACAACCCTCATGCTATTTCACAACCTTTGAACCTTCAAAATTCCATTTCATATTCCTGCTCACATAAGAAACTGAACCCAGCTACTGTTTATAATAAAACATGATTTTTTGATATGCTGATATGACTTACTGAATATTGTGTGTGAAGGGAGTTTGCAGTAAGATTAAACCTTTGTTCCCTGGATACCATTGGGAATCCAACTCTATTTGGAGAACGAAAGAAGGGAGAAAGAACACAGCCATTCTATTTGAAAGTCAAGAAGTAGAAGGAAGATGCACTTGAATCTCCCAAACTGTACATAAATGAGCACAAAGAAGCTGTGCTTCACCATGGAGACAGTGACAGATTTGTTTCCTGCTCCAAGATGACTTGTAGCCAACTGTCAAGATTGCTGTAGTCCTGAACTGGCTCCTTTCAGACTGCCACAGAGCACATCAGTAATATCAGTCAATCTGCAGTCTATCCAGGTATCAGCAGGTGATTGACACTTGATTAGAGAAAGCAAATGCCTTCTTCACTTCTGTTGTAGACATTCAGAACCAGCAGGATAGGGCTCTGGTGTTCACATTGTCCGGTGCACTCCTGTCTAAGTCACGGTCAAAATCATGCTGGCTGGCTATTTCTCAGCTGGCACTTGCACACTGTAAGATTGAGTGGTAATGCATCTTGTTCGAGAGTTTCCTCTATACCAAAGTCTGTCCAGCCTAAAGAAAGAGAAAAGGGACACAAGCAAGGTGGTTAATTGGATAGCAAACACGCATTAGATGACGCTCAGTACTAGATCAGGCAGCATTGGCATGTTCCTGAGCTGAAGAGTCAGGGGTGACAAATGAAGAGATTTAGAAAAATCCTATCCACAAATCATGATCAAGGGCAAGGCTTCTAGTTTCATTATCTTTGATTGTAAGGATATTGTCTTTGCTTACAATTTCAGAAGGGGTGAGAGTCTAGAGTATCCGTAATTAAGTAAAATTACACGGCGGTAGGGAAACTTCCAGAAACAATAATTTGGGACAAAATTAATAGTCACATGAACAAATGCGGATTAATTAAGGAAAGCCAGCATACATTTCTTAAGGGAAAATTGTGTTTAATTAACTTGCTGGAGTTTTTTGAAGAGGTAACCGAGAGGGCTGATGAGGACAATGCTGTTGATATGGTGTACAAAAGGTATTTGATACAGTGTCCAAAACAGATTTATGAGCAAAGTGAGAGCTCCCAGAATAAAAAGGAAAGTAGCAACATGGATACAAAATTGGCTGAGTGTCAGGAAACAGTGAGTAGTGGTTAATGGATGTTTTTTAGGCTGGAGGAAGGTTTGTAGTGGAGTTCCCTATAAGTCAGTTTTGGGACCCTTGCTTTATCTGATATATGTTAATGACCTAGACCTTGGTGTACAGGGCACAATTTCAAAATTTGCAGGTGATATGAAACTTGGAAGCATTGTGAACTGTGAGGAGGATAGTGTAGAACTTCAAAGTTCCAAGACAAGTTGGTGAAATGGGCAGACAGGTGGTAGATGAAGTTCAATGCGGAGAAATGTGAAGTGATTCAGTTTGGTAGGAAGAACATGGAGAGACAATATAAACTAAAGGGTACAACTCTAAAGGGCAAGCAGGAGCAGAGGGACCTGGGTATATTTGTGCATAAGTCATTGAAGGTGGCAGGATAGGTAAGAGAGCAGTTAAAAAAGCATACAGTATCCTAGGCTTTATCAATAGGGGCATAGAGCACAAGAGCAAGGAGATTATGTTGAACTTGTATAAGACACTAGTTTGGCCACAAACTATTCAATCCAATTCTGGGTGCTGCATTTTCGGAAAAATGTGAAGGCATTGGAGAAAGTGCAGAAAAGATTCATGAGAATGGTTCAAGGGATGAGGAGCTTCAGTTATGAAGACAAATTGGAGAAGTTCGGACTGCTATCCTTGGAGAAGAGAAAGCTGAGAGGAGATTTGATAGACGTATTCAAAATCATGAGGGGGCTGAACAGAGTAGATAGGGACAAATTGTTCCCATTCGTGAAAAGACCAAGAATGAGAGGGCATAGATTTAAAGTAATTTGCAAAAGAAGCAAAAATGATATGAGGAAGAACATTTTCACGCAGCAAATGGTTAAGGTCTGGAATGTACTTCCTGACAGTGTGGTGGAGGCAGGTTCAATCAAGCCATTCAAAAGGGAATTAGACTGTTAGCTGAAAAGGAACAATGTGCAAGTTTATGGGGAGAAGGTGGGAGAATGGCACTAAGTAAATTGCTCATTCGGAGAGATGGTACAGACATGTCGGGCTGAATGGCCTCCTTCTGCGCTGTAAAAATTCTGTGATTCTGGATTTGCGCCTAACCAGGAAATTATTGTCTCCAATTCAAAACATGCATATTAAGAATAATAAACTCATCCCATCACAGGAATTGCTCTTTTAATACCCTCTTACCCCCATGTTCTGTTTTTATGCATTTTTCACCAGTTTTATATAGACTGTAGCATTTTTGAAATATGTTCAAAATTAAATTACATTCAAAAAAATCCATACATACAAATGCTGTGGCAAGTAACTCACCTCCTGACTCCTCAAAGCCTGTCCACAAGGCACAAGTCAGGAGTGTGATGGAATACTCCCCACTTGCCCTGGATAAGTGCAGCTCCAACAACACTCAAGAAGCTCAACACCATCCAGAACAAAGCAGCCCACTGATTGGCACGTCATCCACCACCATGAATTTTCACTCCCATCGCACCAGCACACAGTGTCCTATCTACAAGATGCACTGCAGCAACTCATCAAGGCTCCTTTGGCAACACCTCCCAACCCCGTGATCTCTACCGCCTAGAAGAATAAAGGCAACAGATGCATGGGACACCGCCACTTGCAAGTTCCTCTCCAAGTCAATCACCACCCTGACTTGCAACTATATCACCTTTTCTTTACTATTGCCGGTTCAAAATCATGGAACTCCCTCCCTAACAGCACTGTGGATGCACCTAAACAACATGGACTGCATCGGCTCAAGGAGATGTTTCGCCACCACCTTCTCAAGGGCAATTAGGGGTGGACACCAAATGCTGGTATTGCCAGTGACACCTTCATTCCATGAATTTGAAAAAAGCAGACCATTCACCTGGTGTGTAGAATATGCCACATCATTATATCAATAACTGCACAATAGCTTTAACACAGTTCATTCCAAGATCTGGCCTTAGTTGAGTGCAATCAAAAGATACTGACTTGGCTGTAGTAAGGGTGGCAATAGGAATGCTCAACTTTGCCTCAGTATTCCTGGAGAAAGGAATCATCAATTTAGTTTCCTATTTTTAACGTCAGTCAAGTAATCCCTGCTATAGGGGGTCTATCAGTATGAACTACATAGAAAGTATATTCAAATCTGTTATAATACTCTCGTTCATCAATTAGACTTCCAGAATTCAAGCCTAGATCTTCTGCATTTAGGTGCCATTTAGATCCAAATGTCACTTGGTATGTTTTAAGTGGACTTAAACGAAGGGGTGCTGTTTGCACCCTGTTTACTGCAACCTCATTTGTAGAACTTTAGACCCATATTTGGACAGATTTAGGACCTCCACCCCAAGTTGTTTTGTAAATATGGGCTTCATTGTCCAGGTACATGAAGAATGGTCATCTAGGCAAGATACTGGACAGTAGCCACTTATGGAACACAGTCCAGCATGATTTAGTGTTGTTGGGAATGGAGTAGTAAAAAGCTAAGAAAAATAATATTACAGGAAGTGTATGAATATCAGACACCAATGTATGATGTGTAAGAGATACTGCTCTGCATTATAAAATAACAACAACATGATATCATGACAAAAATGTATTGAAAACAAATATATCAAATGCAAAGGTCTAGCACATTCATTAGGAAATTCAAGATGGAATTTCATCAGAATGAATCTGGCTGAGATGCCAGAGCCAAGTTTTTATAAATCAATTCATTTGACAACGAGCAGCCTACAACCAGTACACTTTTTTCACCAAGGCTTCAAAGCAGGCACTAGCTCAAAGAGATCTCTCAGGACTGCTGCCCTTGGGTTACACAGTAAATTAATCCCAGTGATTTTTTGGACAGAAAGTTTATCATTTCATCAAGAATAGCCTAAGAAGTGATTATTCCGAATATAAATGGGAAAAAACATTCATATTATTTATATCTGAAAATGACTAAAAGCAATGACCCTGATATCCAGATAGCATTTATAAAGCATTTATAAGGAGCTGATGTGGGCAAAGTATAGCAGCAAATATTCAAAACTGCTGTCATCTCTTTTCCATTCCCATCTTTCTGTCTCTAATTACAAGACAAATACAAATGAGGTGACCATTTGGCATGTTTTAGCTACTTTTTGTTTTTTTTTTGTGAGAGGTTCTTTGAATGTTCTTCACATTAGCCCTTAACTTGCCCTTCACTAATCTGAACTTTTGCGCTCTAATTGTACACTCTTGGTTTACAGTGGAAAAATGCTCCAGGCTTACCTGTCCTATAATGTTTAAAGGATGACTTTATTTAAGTAAACTGTATTAATCATCTTATCTCATGATAAAATAGCCTAGTTTCTATAAACCTACTTTTGTAGCTTAGTCCACTGATGCATGAGATCAGTCTTTGAATTGTGTCTAGGTTTGAATGTTTCACTTGTGTCATAGCAATCAGAGCTGGAATAGTACTCAATGGGCCAGGATTTGTGGTAGCAGGGAATCGAATGGCATTTGCTGTTAGTTAGACTTGTCCCTGCACCTTTCAGCTCAAAATATCTCGTCCACATGGCTACCGAAAGTGCAAGCTGATAGTGGTTCAGCGAGGGAAACAGGGCATCTGAGACCTGAAGGAACAAGGCAAACATTAAGATACCTCTTTGACTAATGAGATTTAAGGATTAGGAAATTAACAATTGAAGGCTGAGAAGGGTGAATTAAAGGAGACAATCCAATGTCAAATCATGTAAGGAAACGACAGAGTGAGGGAAAGAAAGATTGGTTTAAGAGAGAGAGAAAAAAACAAATAGAAAGAAAATAGAAAGCAAAAGTAAGAAAAAAATAAAATCTGACATTTTTAAAATCTCCAATAAAAACAAAAATTCACAACATTTTTGAATGAGACTCCATTCTTCTAATATTCAGTTGGCACTTTCTTCTTCCAATATTAGCACCTTACACTTACATTTATTAAATTTCATTTGCTACTGTTCTATATTTTTACATATTTTAACCAGGATACTTTCCCCATATCAACCTTGTTGCCCCTTTCAGTTTTGTATTATCAGTGAACGTGACCAATTTTTATTAACTTGATCTAAACTTGAAAGGGCAGGTGTCCCAGGACCAACCCATGAGTTACTCTGCTCAGTACTTACCTATTCCACTTTAATATCATGCCCTAACAAACGCCCATTCTTTGCTTTCTTTCAACCAGTATCTTGTCTGTTCCCAGGTTTAATCTTGAGTTTGAGTTTTTACTTCTTTTACTGCTTTGAATCAGCTTTTCAATGGAAACTTTGTCCAAGGCTTTTATGTAATTCAATCAATTGGCAGACTCTAAACCAGTCAAGTTTTGATAAACCATTTGTTAACATTTCTCCCCACTGGAACATCAATCTGTACCTTGTGATCCAATGATTGGGTTGGCTTGGAGAAAGACAAACCTGAAATTTGATTCATCTCCAAATTCAGAGAGAATAATAACATTCACAAAACCCCAGTTAAATTCAAATAGGAAATGTTCCTTGATGATGCTAAATAATTGTTTTGCCAAAATAATTTTTCATCATCTATGACTGCCATAAGCCTCTGAACATATCCCCTGATCCATCATTTACATAGGAAAAGGAGTAGGCCACTCAGTCCCTCGAGCCTGTTCTGCTGTTTAATTAGATCATGGCTGAACTGTATTTTAACTCTATATAGTTGCGTTCATTATGTTTACATTATTACATTAGAACCCATACTATTATACGTAAAGTAATAAATACCACTTTACTAAAATGTATACTTGACTGATATAAATTATGTGCATACATCAATCTAAGTTTATATGTTCAGAAAATGGTATTCTATAATATTAAGTGCTAAATATTTCTTCTGATTATTTAAGCCTTGTGTATATCGCATGTTCTACTATTTCCAACTGGGCTTTTTCTTGGGTAAGATGCCAAAGGTGCTGGTTGCTCTCTGATGCCTCTCCAAATTGTCCATTCTTCATGTAGGAACCATTGCAAAGAATTTTGTCAGACCTTTTGTCCATGGGATGTTACAAATGAGCTTGCTCCAGCTTTCGCCTTCTGTTAGCACACAAGCTTTGCTGTGGGGTAGTTGGTAAAGCTCGGTCAAAAGTAGGGCCAATAGAAGATCATGACTACCCATGCCCAATTTACTAGACTATATCGGGAACCCATTTTCTGAAAAATTGAATGCAGAGCCCCGAGGCTTACAGTTCACCTCAGCAGTATTAGCCTGGAAGGGCTAAGAGCAAAATGGGAGCAGGGAACCTGCAAACAAGCTGTGAACTAGGCTCATTAGATCCCAAAATTTCATTTAAATTGATGCCATTCCATAATGTGGTTGGAGTGCACAGACAGCACCTCAGCTGCACAATTTCCAATTAGAATGGGAAATGGATCAGAGGCCACCTTCTCTCTCTCTCTCTCTATATATATATAAAATATATATATTTAAAACCAGGCCCTTCTGTATTTTGCTCCCACTCTTGCCCCATGGCATTGCTGCCCAGTACCCACTTGCCTGCCAAACCCCCTTCCCCATGTTGGGTAAACTCCTGGTGAACAAAGGCTGGATCATGTTAATCAACCTTGGTGCTCTTGGCACACCTTTGGATCATCAGCAACTTATGTAAATTAGCTTACCTTACCTTGTAAAATAAGGAACACCCCTTTCACATGTGGGCACATGAGCCCCCTCAACAGTGCTTCATGGAAGCCTCAGTATTAGATTCAATGGTAGTACATTTTCACCTGAACCATGAGATTATAATGCTTTAGGCAGGAAAAGATTATTGATCCATCCTGCCTTCTAAAGCTCCCATCAAATTATTCATGTAATTCTAGCATTCTGGAGGACTTTATATCAGCTGGGAGATTTCAATCTTGTTGGACATCTCTTGGAACCCATGGAATGGAATTTTCAGGTCTTATTAATGTTAAGCTTCCTAAATCTTTCTGTTCTCTTTTTACTGTAATACTGAGATTTTCCAAACATTTTTCCCCTGACTATGTTGCTCATACCAAAACCACCTCTTCCACCCACACCCTGCCCCACCCATTTCAGGGTAAAAATGGAATAACTTAATAGTTTTCCATCCTTTGATGCCATTTCTCCACTTCAACTGGTATCCAGTTCATCACCTCTACGCACCTAGTATTATTGTTATTTATAATGTATGCTATAATCTTTTCATGTTCTTTCTTAGACAATACCTTATTCATTGTTCAGATGTTTAAAATATGTAAATTATAGTTCTAAATGTGAGTTTGCATATAATGCATCATCATTACATAGCTGCAAACCAGTTTGCAACAGTTACTCAACTGCATTAATGCAATGTCCCAGGGTATTCCAGTCATTGTTAATACAATATGGGTGGTATGTACGTATCAGAAATATTTTGCATCTATGTATATTTTTATTTTTTCATTTATATTAATAATAAGCTAAATGCATCATTCCTGAATCTAAATACACAAATAAACAATTTGCCATGACTTTTCCTTGTGGGTACTTTATATTCTTGTCACATTTGGGCTGCTTTAGAAAAATGATTTCCCAAACTTCCCCCTGTATCAACATGCTTTCTGCAGGGGATTTTGTAAAGTGTTGCTCAAATTTCTCCTTCATGTTTGTTAATGACCTTTGAAAGTAATGGCTTTATTGAAGATGCAATAAAAAGAAGGACTAAACCGCTATCAAAGCATACAGTACAACAGGGCATAGAAAGGAGGCAGGCAATTATTGCACAAAATAGATGTTTGATAATCCACAGGCATAACTTGGAAGCTGACACCCCATGGGAATTTTAGTACTACATAGCAGTAACCACTTTAGGCAAGTAAATTGTATATTTATTTTTCCGTCCTGAATTTTAGGACTGTTCTTTTGTTATTTTGATTCTCAGACTGAGATTAATATTATGTCTGCATCATAGTTTGTTTTTCTTACTGAGCTTGACTCTGTTGGAAGTTATCTTGCCTTTCAGTTAGAGGTTTGTGGGTTCAAGCTCCATCGTAGAGTTAAGTGCATAATTTAGGCTGACATATGGAGTGCTGCATTGTCTGAGGTATCATTTTATAGATGAAGTGTTGAACAGAGGGTTTATCCGCATATAGACTTAAACATCTATTACCACAATGTGAAATTAAATTGGAAGTTCCGCTGATGCCTTGGTCAACATTCATCCCTCAGTCAATACCACCAAAAATTTGTTCACTTGTTATTAGGGACTTGCCATGCATAATATATACTGAATACATCTCCCTCCATATGGATACACAAATACATCAGTGTTATAGATATTGTCATACCGAGAAAGCATGAAGTAAAAAAAGAATGCTCATGTTGGCTGACACCCTGTCCCGTGTGTAAACCCTGAGAATGCAGCAGGGAGCTGACATTTTCCCCTGCTAGCTGTGTGTGTTTCTTTTTCAGGAGTGAATGAGAGGATGATTGCATATCCCCTTACCTTTTGCTCTTCTCCTTGAAAATGTTTTTTAAAAAAGAAATAGAATTCATTTTTTTCTCCCCTTCTTGGAGGCATGTCATGCCAAGAAGGCATGAAGGAGAAAAAATCTTAAAAATTTGTTCCTCTTCCACATTCTCTTGTTTAAATTCTGTTTTTAAAAATGGGCAAAGGCTAACTCATCAACTTCCTGGAATGTGACACTCCTTGCATTGTATGAACATTCAAGCCAAGCCAATACAAAAGACTAGTAGGCGAGACATCTGCACCAGCCAGCTCTGGACAAAGGCAGAGCTATTGTGACTCCTCATCTCCAACGTTGTGCTAATGGTTCCACAGTTATCTGCTCAAAATACAATGAGTTTTAATGGGGGTCCTTAAAGTATGTCATTAGATGAATGGCTCAACCCAAAACCACCCTGTCACATGACCAAGACTTGAGCTGTTTAAATTGCTTTAGTTATACAGTTTTGGATTCTGTTTTCAGTTGCTGTTTAGCTCAGAAGAGAAAAATAGGTCTCCAGACTAGCAATCTGCCTCTGACCTCCATCCCTATCAAAGACTGATTTCCAGAAGGAAACCTGTATTTGGCCTACAAAGTGAACTGATTCCTAGGATACAAGAATACTTCACTTGATTTTCAACTTCCTCCACTGAGCTCCTAGGGAAAAGACCAGGAACTCTGCCAGACAAAGCCAACTGAAAGAACACTCATTGGACATTGACTTACCGGACTGTATTCACATTAATTAATGCCAGTTTAGATTTTTTCTTGTAACTCGCAATTTGTAACTTCTTCCCTTTCTTTCTCTGCCTTTCTACCTTCTATGCTCGTGAGTGTGGATGTGTGTCGCGATCCATTCCCCGGGTGTTGAATGGCGGGCCTGGGAGCGGACAGGAAATGGATACCCCCACCACGATCAGCCCCCGACTATGATTTCGTGCTGACTGGCCAATTAAGGTCCGCCCAGTGTGAAATGCGTCTTCTGAATGGCTGGGCAGGAGCGGGGGGCTTGTCGGGCGCCGGGTCCAGTGGTGGCTTGGTGGGCACTTTAAAACAGGCAAAGGAAGCTCCCTGAAGGCTGCCAGGGTAAAACCTTTAGTGTCAGTCCAGAGACTGGAACAATGGCTTCACCAGCAGCAGGAAACATCAGGCAGGAGGGTAGCTCAGGTGCACACTTGGCTCCCCGTTTCTCGGACGAATGCCTCACGGTCCTCGTGAAGGAGGTGGGTGTCAGGCGGGTCACCCTCATTCCCAGGGATGGCAGGAGGAGGCCACTGCACCAGACCAAAAAAGCTTGGGAGGAGGTGGCAGTCAAGGTCAGCAGCCACGGTGTTGTGTGGTGAACATGGTGCAGTGTCGCAAAAGGTACGGTGACCTGCTGTGCTTGGAAAGGGTGAGTACTGTGTTGGCATGGATCAGTGTGGAGAAGTATTAAGGGCTGGCCTTCCCCTCATGGAGCTCAGGGGTGTTAGAGTCTAAGTGCCAACTGTCAATGATGCCGGCGCTGGCCAAGAGGGTGAGCCTGGTTGCCTGGACTAAGTGTCTTGCCGCTTGAGGACCATGACTCAGTTGTGCACAGCAAGGTGTTCCTCAGATGGGGTTGGCCAGGCTGCAATGGCGCTGCAGGTAGAGAGTGGACTAATCAATACGTCTCTGTCCTTTCAGAAGAAGAGGAGCCATAACAACATAGGGCAGCCGGAGGCCCCCTAAACCTAATCTTGACGAAGTACAAAATGGATGCAATGGAGATGGAGAGCTGCCACCCACCTCAGTCAGCCAGTCGTGGAGAGGCAGGGGTCTCTGACGAAGGTAAGAGCGCAGTGCACAGAGGTGGGAGTTTTGGATTGTGCAAACATTCTTGTGTGGTCTCATCATTAATGGGAGCCTCAAACCTGGAGTCCCGATTGATCATTGAAAGATGATGGCTCCATGGTCTCACCAGGGTGCCTGGCATGCACAGTGACAGTGTGATTACTTAAACTAATGACATGTTACCGTTCTCTCTTAGATTCACCAGCAGGCACTCGTTCTCAGGACTCCGAAGAGCCACTCCTGACGCCAGGGGACTGTTGGGCTTCAGCTGCACCTGCGTCACACCCGGTCTCCGAACCAGGCACCAGCGCAGATACCAGCACCTCAATCTTCGGCTAGAATGTTGTTACACAGTGGTGAGGGCACTTCCCACTCGCTTGAGGAGCTGGCGGAGGCAGAGAGTGCCCAGGGCGCTGACTGTCAGAGGAGACCAGGGCGACGCTGAATCGAAGGCAGGTGATGAGCCTCTGGAGTCATCCATTAGGCGACAGATGCTGCACGTCCAGCGGGATGTGCGGGAGGGTCTGGCGGAGATCCATAAGGTTATGTGTGCCATGATGTCTGTGATGGAGGGGTTCATGCAGAGTATGAGCACTGCATTGACTCTCATCGCCGAGCGCACTGCCTCCTCCATTGGGAGAATGGCGACTCTTATAGAGAGGCAGCTCCAGGAACAGAATCAGGGGTTCCTGTGGCTGTGTTCGGACCTGCAAGTCTTTACACAGGCAATGATCTCAGGTGGTCAGTGCCAGTATGTGAGATGGATGAGGCACCCAGTGTCCCAGCTAGGTGCCCATCCATCAATGGTGAGCAGGGAGGCCCAGAGTGACCTCACATTGGTGCACAAGCTGCTTGTTGTCTCTGTGGTGCTCTGGATGACAGCAGTAGCTCCTCTACCCCTCTGCCAGTGACCATAGCATCTGATGAGGCTGCGATGACTGGGGAGATGCCAGCCATAGCAATGGCTGCTCCCTTCCAGGCGGGGCCAGCACAGGCTCCACAGCCCAGAGAACGACCGCCAAGGTCATCAAGGCCAACAAGACAACAGAGTCAGCAGGCTGTCTCCAATGCCAGTGCAGCAAAGGTTGAGGGGCGGGGGGAGGGGAGGAGGGGCAACAAGATGCAGCACTCATAAATTTAAGTTTAAAGCACTGTGAACACAAGAGAGACTATTCATGGGTTATCTTCTGTTCTGCCATGTTTTGTTAATATGTTTACTGGTGTGGCCAGTAACACCAGATATAGTCCTGTTCATTTGATGTGAGTGTCAAAATTATATAAATTTTGCTTTTGTCTTAATGGCTTGAGTATGCTTCACCTTTTCTTTTGGTGCAGGGCACACCAGTATCTAATGTTGGACGTGAGTGGCTCTAAACTTAATTGTCCAGGAACCGAATGGACTTTGAGTTCAAATGAAAGGATAATTTCAGACATCTGGGATGGAGGCGGCAGCCTTGCCTGAGGTGGAAGCCGATCTTTGGCAGCCCAGCTGTAGGAGCGTTTGATCAAGGCATCCCTGATGTCCCTGCCTCCCTGTAGGATCCAGCGTTCTCCTCACCCTGCTCCTCTTCTGCCTCACTACTGGATCCATCCTCTGTGCCCTGTGGAGCTGCCTCAAGATCGTCCCCCTCCAGTGGGTTCCCACTTGCCAGTGCCAGATTGTGGCGAGCGCAGCATGTAACCACCATCAGTGATACCACTCTGAACCCAGGCATCAAAAGTGCATCTTCAGAAGACCTATGGTCCTCTCTATCACCACCTTTGTCTCCTATTATAACGCTTCTCTGCCTCTGTTCTTGGGTGCCGGAGAGGTGTCATAAGCCACCTTTTCAATGGATAGCCCTTGTCACCCAGCAGTCATCCATCCAGCAGGGCTGGAACACTGAAGAGCCCCGGCACCTGTGAATGTCTGAGTATTTAAGCATCATGGGAGCTGCCAGGGTGCCTTGCACAGACTTGCAGAATCTGTGTTTTGTGGTCACAAACTCTCTGGATGTTCTTGGAGTGGAATCCCTTCCTGTTGATGAAGGCACCCGACTGACCCGCTGGTGCCTCAATGGCCACATATGTGCAGTTGATTGCACCCTGGATGTGAGGGAACCCAGCAACCACTGCAAACCCTCTGGTCACTCAGCATGGTTGGCCTCGTCCATACGGAAATGGATAAATGTCATGACCCGCCTGAACAGAGCATCAGCCACCAGCTTGACGCAACTGTGGACAGCTGATTGGGACACTCCACAAAGATCCACCACTGACCCCTGGAAAGAGCTGGAGGCATAGAAGTTGAGGGCCACTGTGACCTTCAGAGCCACTGGCATGGGGTGTCCACCCACACAGTTGGACGTGATCTCAGGCCCAATCACCTGACAAATGGAGGTCACAGTCTTCCTGGAGAGGCGGAGCCTCCTTCGGCATTGGACCTCGGACATATTGAGGTAGCTGCATCACTGCCTGTAAACTCTGGCAGCAGGATAATGGCGTCTTCTGTGGCCCCTTCCACCTTGGACTACCTGCTGGCCCTGTGCCCCTTGTGCCTGCACCTCTCCTCCCATCGGTCGCTCCCCTGGAAGCTGCATTGGGACACCTGGCCCCCTCTTCCTTCTGCTCCTCCCTTCTTCCTCAGGGGAGGTGCCACCAGTGGAGACCACAGTCCCCATTACAAGGATCACAGAAGGCTGTCTGATACCTGGAAGGGTCCACACAGTGAAAATTCTCCGGGGGCCTTGGAGACACCAATGGGTACTGAACTGAAGCCTGGAAATGCTAAGAATGAAGCTCAGAATAGAAGTGAAGCTGTCAAGATCAAATAAGCAACCAGCAGCAAACTATCTCCGAAACTCCTCACTACTCACAATGGCGATACTGCTGACCCTTCTTATCCCGCCCTTGGATGAGGTTTCATTAAAAGTGGGCTGCCCGCATGCCCATTTTGCCCATGCAACGAATGCAAAATCGCATGGGTAACATAAAATCATGAACAATTGCCTTTTAAAGGCCTTAAGAGGCCTTTTAATTGTTGGCAGGTGCAGCCCCGGCACCCACGCACCCGCTGACCTGTAGATTGCTCGTGTGTGGGATATCAGGATGCTCGCCCAACGTCATCTCACATTATTTCACATCTGTTTGGGTCGGGTGCACACATGCCCACGAGGCATAAAATTCTGCACCTAGTTTTGTTTCACCTTAAAGAATTTGCTATGGAGATTATTTTTAACATTGGGCTCATAAACCAGGGCTTAGGGAACACACCATGGCCCATTTCAAGAATACTTTCTGGCATCTTCAACTGCCTCAACCAAGCTCCTAGGAAAAAGAACAGGAACTCTGCCAGACGAAGCCAACTGAAAGAACTTTCATCGGACATTGACTTGCTGGACTCTATTCACATGAATTAATGCCAATATCTTTTGTTCTTTTTTTAAGTAACTCGCAATTTGTAACTTCTTCCCTTCCTTTGTCTGCCTCCCTACCTTCTATGCTTGTGAGCGTGAATGTGTGTCATGATCTGTTCCCCAGGTTTTGAATGTGTTAATAAATCTTAGTTTTGTTTCACTTTAAAGAATTTGTTGTGGGGGTTATTTTTAACATTGGACCTCAAACAGGGGTTTGGGGGAGCACAACACAGCCCATTTTAACAAAGGAAGGTTAGTAAGGTAAACAAATTACATTAGAAATTAAAACTATCACTGTCATGAGCGGAAGAGGGGAACAGTAATAATAATTCAATCCACCCCGTCCTCATGTCCATAACAACATACATTTATATCAGTGACTGCATCTGATATAAATTAATTGATTGGCTGTAACCTAATAATTACCAAAAGAGACTTATTTTTGTTTTTTTCTATTACATCTATATTAAAAACATTACTTTAACCAGCATTAAACCCCATTTATTCTTGTCAATCTTTTCAATTGAAAGATTAGTCCCCGTAGTTAATTTTTCTGGTTATGAAGGGGCTGAAAATGGCCTAACCAGTAGCATGAAATGGGCTCATAGGAAATTGACATTCCATTTCACACGTTGTCATTTTCTTTACCATTGGCTGTCAGGGGGCTGCACATGACAACATCTTTTTACACCTGTCCCACATTTTGAGGACACCTACCACTGGAACATCTGTCATCTTGCAAGGTGTGTGCTAGGTGATTGATCACTATTACCCATTTCTCACCCTCAATATATTGGCTTCTGCTCATCTTTGAGCTTGTGGTGTTAAAGAGAAGTGTGTCCTTACGTTGTGTTCTTTTATTTATGGGGATCAGATATTTCACACTGACTCAATGAGCTGATTATTGACCTGGTCATGCATGAACCAAAGAAGTCTGCTGTGTTATAATGTTCTAGGGTTTTACTATTGCTTGAACGTAGGGGAGAAGGAGTTGAGGCAGCAAAAGAAAGAACTTGTATTTACATAGTTCCTTTCATGACTGAAAGACATCCCAAAAGTGCTTCACAGTCAGTGAGGCATGTTTGAAATAAAGTCATTATTGTGATGTAGACTAACATATGCACAGCAAGATCTGACAAGCAACATTAATGTAAATAAGCAAATGATATGATTTAGTGATATTGCCTGAGGGACAAAAATTCAGCAAGGACAACACAAGAATTTCTCTGCTCTTTCTTAGATCTTTTACATCCATCTGAGCAAGCAACAGGACCTGGGTTTAATGCAGCACACTCTCAGTGATGTGTCAGCCTAAATTATGTGCTTAAGGCTCTGGAATGCAGCTTCACAGCACAGCCTTCTAACTCAGAGTTAAGGGTGCTACCTCTACGCCATGTCCAATACCTTTAATTGCAGGGAAACATGTAAAGCCGTTATTCACTAATATTAGTGATGATGAGTTGTAACACCTTCATCCTAATTGAAGCCTCCTCACCTGTCTATACCTTCCACCACTTGCCTTGCCAAGACTGTCATGGTGGTCATGTGACTGTGAGCAAATTTCACCTTTGTCATCTCTGGCACTTTCACCCTTACATCTCTGGCACTTTCTCCTCCTTTGACCATCTCGCTTTGCTCAACCCCTCTCACCTCTCATTTAAAATCCTGGTTCTCTACCACTTGCTCAAGTATCATGCCAATTTTCTCAATGAGCTTTCATCACTGTTTTACTCAATCAATCCCTGCATCAAGATGATTTCAATCTTCATCTCAATTCATCATGTTCTCTCGCCTCTGAGTTTACTGCCCTCCTATCTTCCCTTAATCTTTCCCTCTGTGTAACCTCCATGACCAATATTCATTGCTATCCACTTGACCTTGCCAACTCACATGGCCTCACTATTCCCAAAGACTATAGAACAATAGTCATGCCCATTCTGCTCTAATGCATGCAAGAATTAGATTGTGTACCCTCATTGTGCCAGGAAGCTCAACCACTTCCACTTGAGCTGCTTTCGGAAGTGTCTGAAAATCAGGACAAAGTACCAGTCACTGAGGTGCTCACCCAAACTGGCATGCCAAGCATCCACACCATACTGATACAGTCACAACTGAGTTCTCAGCTCTGAAGAAGAGTCATATGGACTCGAAACGTTAACTCTATTTCTCTCTCCACAGGTGCTGCCAGACCTGCTGAGTTTTACCAGCATTTTCTTTTTTAATTACAACTGAGTTGGGCTGGTCATATAGCCAGAATGCCTGACACTCGCTTACTAATGTGAATCTTCTGTGAAGAGTTTGAGTCTAGGGTGCACTCTCATGGCAGTCAAGGGAAGTGCTACGAGGACACTTAGGAGTTTTGATATTGACTTTAAGACCTGGGAGAGGCTCGCCTAGGATCCTTGCACCTGGCTCAACCAAATGAAAAACAGGGCGGCCTTCTTCGAAAGCAAGTGCATATCAGAGGCAGAGAGTAAATGCTAGGAGAGGAAATCCTGACCCAGCAACTCGTCAAAAACTCAATCGTCTGTGGCATCCTGTCCTATTAAATCTATTATTCTCTCACATCCGACTGTTCCCCCTTGTATCGCCCTCATTTCTGAGACACCAAGAGACACCAACCTGAGAGGATATTGTTTAGCCATTCACTACCAGATTTAGCGGAAGCACATAAAGCACTATCGGGCCCTGCTCTTGCCTGTTAAAACTGTTCATATTCCAGGAACATCCTAGGATGCGAACGTAACCAATGGCTTCATTTCTGTACTGTAAGTCATCTTCTTAAACTCCTCTCCCCTATCAACTCTACCTTCTCTTCCAACAACAAGTGCAAGGAGATTATGGATTACTTTATCACTAAGATTGAGACCATCTGATCAGCTCTCTCTGTTATTTCCCTCCCTTCTGCTAACCACTGGGCCAGATTTCCACTAAGGCATTCCCCTGCCCTAGCCCTGAACTTGTATCTTTCTCTACTTTCTCTGTTATCTTCTCTCATACTTCTCCAAGCTCATCTTGCCCATAAGACCCACATTCTTCTCTCTTCACCCTATTTCCACTAAATTACTGATTACAGCTTCCTCTCCTGCCTCCTATGTTAGCTGACACTGTCAACGATTCTCTCTCCTCAGGTTCTGTTCACCTGCCCCTGCCCACACCCTTTAAATCTGCCATCATTAGCCATCTCCTCAAGAAACCGACACTTCACCCCTCCATCTTTGCAAACTACCAACCCATCCCCTTTCCTCTCCAAAGTCCTTGAATGCACTGTTGCCTCCCATATCCATGCCCATCTTTCCAGAAACTGCATATTTGAGTCCCTCAATCTGGTTTTCTCCCCACCACAGTACCAAAATAACTCATATCAAACTCACAAATTTCCATCCTACTGTGAATGTGCCAAAGCAAAACTATCCCTTTTTGTCCTTCTTAGCCTGTATACAGCCTTTAACATGGTTGACTACACCGTCTTCCACCAAAAGCTCTTCACGGCCATCCAGCTGGGGTGAGGCTACACTCACCTGGTTCTACTCTTGTTTATTTAATCATAGCCAGAGAATCATCATCCTTAGCTTCCCTTCCCATTCCTGCACAGTCACCTCTGGTGCCCCCCAAGGATCTATCTGTCACCGCTCCTATTTCTCATCTACATGCTCAATGACATCATCTGAAAACACAATGTTAGTTTCCACATGTACGCTGATGACACCCAACTCTCTCAACTGCTCCACTGTCTTTAAATTGTCAGACTGTTTGTCTGACAACTGGATGAGCTGAAATTTCCTTCAATTAAGTATTAGGAAGACTGAAGCCATTGTCTTCTGTGCCTGCCACAAACTGTACTCCCTTGCCAACGACTCCACCCTTCTCCCTGGCAACTGTCTGGAGCTGAAGCCGATTGTTTACATCCTTGGTGTCATATTTGACCCTGAGCTAAGCTCCTGGTTACATACCCACACTGTTTTTAAGACCACCTATTTTCATTATGGAAACATGACTGAAATGTTGCCAGACTCCGTCCTTGCCTCAGCTCTTCTGCCGCTGTCTATGCCTTTGTTACCTCTGGACTTGACATTTTTAATAGACTCCTAACTGGTTTTCCATATTCTACTCTCCTTCAGACCCAAAACTCTGCTTCCTCTGTCCTAATTCACTCCAACGCCCATTCACCCATCACCCCTGGACTTGTTTGAGTATAGGTTTGCTCCCGGTTAAGCAACACCTTGATTTTAAAATCCTCAACCTTGTTTTCAAAATTTTAAATTCCTCCATAGCCTGGCCCCTATTCTCTAATCTCCTCCAGCCCCAGAATTATCCGAGATATCTGTGATCCTCTAACTCCAGCCTCTTAAGCATTCCCGATTTTAAACGCTCCACCATTGGTGGCTGTCAGATGCATAGGCCTCAACCTCTGGAATTCCCACCCTACACCAGTCCACCTCTCTTTCCTCCTTTAAGACACACCTCGCCTGGCACTTGTGTGGTGTGAGTGTTACTTGCCATTTATCAGCTCTAAGCCTGAAAGTTGTCCAGATCTTGTTGCATGCAGATACGGACTGCTTCAGTACCTGAGGAGTTGTGAATGGTACTGAACAATGCGCAATCATCAGTGAAGAAGGATGAGATGCAATATAAACTAAAGAGTACAATTCTAATGGAGGCACAGGGACAAAGAGTGCTGGGGTAACGCATACACAAATCAGTGAATGTGGTAGAGCAGCTTGAGAAAGTGGTTAAAAAGGCTTATGGGATCCTGGGCTTTATAAATGGAGGCATAAAGTATAAAAGTAAGGAAGTTATGAAACTTTATAAAACACTGGTTTGGTCTCAACTGGAATATTATGTCCAATTCTGGGCACCCCCCTTTAGGAAGGATGTGAAAGCTTTAAAGAGGGTTCAGAAAAGGTTTACGAGAATAGCTCCAGGGGGGTGAGGCACTTCAGTTACATGGATAGGTTGAAGAAGTTGGAATTGTTTTCCTTAGAGAAGGGAAAGTTGAGAGGAGATATGATAGAGGTGGTCGAAATCATGAGGGATCTAGACAGAATAGATGGAGAGAAACTGTTTCCATTGGCGGAAGGGTCGAGAACCAGAGGATACAGATCTAAGAACCAAAAGTGACATGAAGAAAAACCTGTTTATACAGTAAGTAATGATGATCTGGAATGTACTGCCTACAAGACGGGGTGGAGGCAGATTCAATCATGGCTTTCAAAAGGGAATTGGATAAGTACCTTCAGGGAAAAAAACTTCAGAGCCATGGGGGTGGGGAGTGGTATGAGCAAAGTTTACCTTGCAGAGAGCTGGCACAGACTTGATGGGCTGATTAGCCTCTTTTTTGCTGTGACTATGCTCTGATTCTATGGGTGGAATTTTATGGCTCTGTTGCAGTGGGGCGGGGCTGTAAAATACGGCGAGACATTCAAAAATCCATTGACTTCGGTGGGACCGTAAAATCCCGCCGGCACAAAATTCCGCCCTATGTGTATGTAGTGCCTAAAGCAATACAAATACAGTTCCACCCACCAATAACTCAGCTTTTAAAAAAAAAAATACATTGCACATGCAAAAGAAAGGACTCAAATTATCACTTTGATGTGAGTATAAATAATGTATATGGATGTCATGGCAATTTATAGTTTATTATTACATTTGTTCATGGTTACATTAATTGTGGCCATATTTTTCAGAATTTTTCAGTATTTTTGAAGCATTGCTTTCCATCCAAAAGAACAAAACTGCTCCAATATTTATATACAGAGAATTTAATTTCTTAGAAGACTACATTTCAAATGTTGGTCTATAATAAAAGGAACACTTGTGCCTCATGAAAATTTAATCATATTCACATGAAAGTCGTTTCCTTTTACATTTGTTGTGGACTGTTTTAATTTATTGTTAATTACTATCTTAAAGTAAAATAATGATACATTATCTTTGGGGAATCTTGAATGAGGTATAGAGAAATAAATTGACATTGAATATAATCACAGTAATTGGTGTGTGTAATTTTATCTTGACTACTGCACATGTGAGACCGAAGTTGGCTTACTCAAATTTATTATTATTGTCACAAGAATTTTAGTGTAATACATGGATTACAAATAAGGCAATAAATATAATTAATGATTGTAGTAGTATTTTCCCTGTGTGACTGTAGTTGATTATAACTTTCCCAAAGGGGGAGAGGCTCAAACAGACTGGTTTTTGGATTTGCCCTTTGGGCTTTTAGACTCATATGAGGCTATTTATCAAATCTTGAATGATTTTAGTGGCTTAGAAAAGCAAACTAATACAATAGGAGCCGTTTAAAATGAGTTGTGTGTAAAACCCATTCCATTTATCCAGTATATAATATTTATCCTGGTTTAGTGCCCAAAATAATAAGGATATTGAGAAGTTTTAATTACCTATTAAGTTGGTTACTGTCCTTGATAATTATGAGGTTAAGTGATACTGTGACCTTTTTATCAATTGCCCATGAACAGAAATAAAAATCTTTTTTATTGATACTTATATGGGCATTTCTGTTCTGAATTTTATATTTTTGTTCTTATGCACCAGTTACAACTTTTCCTCCTCCTTTCAACATTATTGTATTGAAATCAAATATCACTGCACCATTTCTTGCTCTCGTTTACTCTTTTACTCTTTCCAAGAATCTCAAAACTGTGGAATTCTTTACTTCCCTCAGTGTTCACATCTGCAGTGTTTTGAGCTTTATTGCCAAAACAAAAGTTACAGTAGCCAATACATGCAACAAGGGTTCATTATTACAATCACTAGATCATGCTATTGTCTTACTAGATATTGGGATGTGAAGATACACTCTGGATTGCAGAGGACACAAGGACCACTTATGTGAGCAATTGGTGATGCCAAGTCCAATAGCTATCAAGTACAAAAACTAAGAAGTTGTAATAATCTTCTACTTCAGTCTACAAGCTGCCAAAGACTTGTTATGGGGTCACTCAACCATTTCTCCATGTACTTTTTCTTTGCTCTTTCATTTTCCACCTTGGTGTCCTGCACTATTGTCTTGGCCTATTATTTAGGCTTCAAAGTAGAAGGACTCCCAGTTGACAGATCAAAATTGTTCATCTACCTGACACGCAGTTGTGTTGGAAATCTTTAATTCCTATTCTAACCTTTGGGTAGTGTTATGGGCCATGATGGGAGGATTGCGCAGTTAATTCTAGCCCCACTTCTTCAAAGACCGTAACAATAGTTTTAACTGTTTATTTTACCCACAAAACTGGCCAGTTGTTTACCTTTTGATACTGTTATTCCCAGCATAAAAAGACTGTAACCAGGCTTCTTTCAGTAAACACACAGAAAACAAGTTATTATAAAACAAACTAATTTTTAAAAACAAGTTAATATACTATGGAACATACAAGTTGTAGTTTACAAGTGTAATAATTTTTTCCCCTTTAAAAAAAAAACAGATATTCAAACCCCCATACACACACACAAACGTAAAACAGGACCAAACAAACACAGTGCCCTGCAGAGGCTGGAGGATAGGAATGTTTCTTTTAAAATGATAAACTTCGGAGATGTATCAACGCTGTTGATCTAACAGAATTCTGGTCACAATAGGTCAGGAAGCTCCTTCAGACAGATTTTTTTTTTGGTGAAACTGCCCTTGATGACTCTTACTTATCACAACTTTGCGAACTCTCAAAATAAGACAGATGATTTATCCTGATGAGTTATTCCTGAGGAAGGTTTAACACAAAGGTACAGCAGAGAGAGGGAAAGAGAGAGTCTTTCCCTTGCAGCTCGCTTCTAAGGTGCACACACACACACACACACACACACATAGGCTCTGCTTGAGAGTTTTAAAGACTAAGATGTTCAAAGAATCCTTCTCTTAGGCCAGATGTTTTAACCAATCAGCTAGAGTTTTTAACCTGGCAATAACAGTCCTTTGTTAACTTAGATATTCAAAGTGTCTCTTTCGTCTCTAGGTGTTTGCCGCTGGACATCTAGCTTGACTTGTGGTATCTTGGAGAAGGACACCCACAGCCCCAAATTAATATTGCAAACTTTAAAAAAAAAACTCAGGAGGCAGAATGTCTGAAGTTCAATGTCCTTCAATTTTTCCAAAACACGGTTCCTCAGGGTGGTAAGATTGAATTTTTGAGTACATTAACATTAAAAGATCATCTCATGAATGTATAATATCAAAAACTACATTTCTATCATATAGTTGTTTATAGACCAGTATAGGCAAACTCTGAATGTAAAATGTTCTTGCAGGAGTAATGAGCAATACTTTTGTAGAGGAAGGCATATTTGCAATGAGGCTGAGCAATGGGTACAATACACTTGCCAATATGCAGATTGATCAGCATGCCCTTCATATTGTCTCTATTGTCAAATACTTGAGAGACAATAGCATCCTATTGTGTTGATGGATGTGATGTACTGCTGAAGGCATATCTCTGTGGCTTGACAGTACTAAATTTTAGATGAGCATCTTCTATAATCTGTGTTTGGATCTGACAACCTCCATCGGTGAAACAGCATTTTGCTGCTTGCTGACATAAGGGTGTGCAAAGAGCTTTTACAAATTCATTTGTGTGGTTAGCCTGTTGAAATATGATTGATTTACTAGCAAAGGTGAAAGGATCAATTAGTGCTTTCTTTACATTTCAAGGGCTGCATCACTTCCATGATCCAACAATGTATTGATTATATCTGGGAAATCTCCTCACCTGTGTAACAAAAATACAAAGCTATATTTTGCACAGCATTGGTGATGACATATCTTGTCTTGGCATGCATGAATGGTTTCACAGATTATTTCCACCCTGAAAGGACTGAAGAACATTTAAGGAGATAATGTGAAGAATTGCATGAGCATAATGCTAGTACAACTACCATGTTACTTATATGGATATAATATTCTTATATTCTTATTATAGACATATGTGGTATCAATGGTTATTGACTTCTTCTAGATATACACAGACCTGCAGTTAAGGAAAGCCTATTAAACATATAGGTTAATCATCTTCCTATTCCTGAACCTAATTTCCCCAAAATTATCCACAAGTGTATTACTAATATCATTGAACTGTATCAATTCAGTGTTTATAAAGCTAAAATGTTGTGTTTACCCTTCTAAACACTGACTATTTCCAGGAATCATCTTTTGATTCTAATAAGTTACAAGCTGCTGGCATAGTTGAAGCTTATTGAAGTAACTTCCAGTTCCTCTTTGAGTGTCCAAATGAGTACACTGCAACACAGAGATTGCAGTGGGGAATTGGAAGGCCAACAGGAGCTTTGTCTTGAGGCTTTGAAAACAGAGGAATAAAGGATTTGAAATTCAAAAATACTGCTCCAAAGTTAGGACCTTTGAAATGTGTCTAGCATTTGTATGTAATTGGGTTTCAAATTCATCAAAATGTTTGAACAATATGCTCTACCCTGCTGAATGTTTTATTTTCTGAAATACATATTTGCAAGTAGCTGGATTGTGCTGAGGTTTTTACTTTCCTCTTTGTAACCATGCTTCTGCAGTCGGTGCTGTTAGTGCAAATTATAACCTATCACAAAATGACAGGGGATTAAGTACCCCAGGTAATCGCACCTTAATGAGAAACGAAGAGCTGATTAAAGAGCAGAGTCTGCCCGAAATAGCCAAAGCGATTAATGCAGTTTAAATGGTGCCTTTGTCATTGGCATTTATGAGAATAGCATTTGGCTAATCATAGAATTATTAAATAGTAACAGCACAAAAGGAAGTAATTTGGCCTGTTGTGTCCATGCTGGCTCTCTGTAAGAGCTACTCAGCCAGTCCCACTCCACTGCATTTTCCCTGTAGCCCTGCAATTTTTTTCCTTCAGATAATTATCCAATTCCTTCCCTTTTAAAAATCACAATTGAACCTGCCTCTGCTACACTCTCAGGCAGTGTGTTCCAGAACCTGACCATTCACTGGGTAAAAATATTCTTCCTCATGTTACCTTAATTGCAATCACCTTAATTCATTGTCCTGAGATCCTCAAACCTTCCAATTGAAATATATCACTTTACACTTTTCTGCATTAAATTTCCTCTGCCGCATGTCTGTCTATTCCACCAGTCTGTCAATGTCCTCTTGAAGTCCATAACTATCCTCAAGAAAAGCAGAATGCTTGGGAACACCAATATATACCTTTCTCCAGTATAAGAAACATCTTTTCACCACTTTTCCAGTCACTCAGCTAATTGTGTATCCATGCTACCATTATCCATTTTATTCCATTAGTTTCAGCTTTGCTGATGAGTCTGTGGCACTTTATCAAGTGCCTTTTGAAAGTCCATGTGCACCACATCCAACTGCATTAGCCTCACTAACCCACTCTGGTACTTCATCAAGAAACTCAACAAAATTAGTTAAAAATGATTTGCCCTTAACAAATCCCTGCTGGCTTTCCTTAATTAAGCCATATTTGTCCATGTGACTGTTAATTTTGTCTTGGATTATCGTTTCTAAAAGCTTTTCGATCACTGAGGTTAAAGTGTACTGGCCTGTAATTGTTGGGTTTATCCTTACATCCTTTTTGAACAAGACTGTAGCATTTGCAATTCTCCATTCCTCTCGCCTGTATCTAAGGAGGATTGAAAGACTATGGCCAGTGCCTCTGCAATTTCCACCGTTTCTTGCCTCAATATCCTTGGATACATCTGATTTAGTTCTGATCCAGTAAAGTGCATGAGTGCAGACGTCTGTGTTGCCTGCCTGTGAAAGATTCGGGACATCTGCTCGGGGCTGGAGAGGGACTTGCAGTAGAAGGGAGAGGACCCAGTTGTTGTGGTCCATGTTGGTACCATGTTGACAGACATAGGCAGGACAAAGAAGGAGGTTCTGCATAGTCCGTATGAGGAGCTTGGCACCAAATTAAGAAGCAGAACCTCAAAGGCCATAATCTTTGGATTATTACCTGAGCCACATTCAAATTGCCATAGGACAAATTAGATTAGGGAGATTAATGTGTGGCTCACAGACTCTTGTGGGAGCAGTGGGTTCCAGTTCATGGGGCACTGGCATCAGTGCTGGGGAAAGTGGGATCTGTACCATTGGGACGGTCTACACATGAACTGTACTGGCACTGGCGTTCTTGAGAGCCGTATAACTAGGGAAGTAGAGAGGATTTTAAACTAAGTAGTGGGGTCAAGGGATCAAATTTGGGAAGATGTGGTAAATCAAGGAGTAGAGACAAGGCAAGAGAGAAAGGTATTATTATGTGAAATGAAAAACAGACCATGACAGGAAGGGGGAGTGAGCACAAATCTAATAGTAAATCAACAGATGAGACTAGAGGCTATAAAAAGAATAAAAGGATAAAGCTAAAGGCTCTGTATCTGAATGCACAAAGCATTCGAAACAAAGCAGATGAACTGAGAGCGCACATAGAAATAAATATGATTTGATAGCCATTACAGAGACATAACTACAGGAGGACATGGATTGGGACCTGAATATTAAAGGATATAGAATATTTAGGAAAGACAGGAAGCGAGGAAAAGGTGGAGGGGTGGCTCTGTTGGTTAATGATGGTATTGGCACAATAGAGATGGATGGCCTAAGTTCAGGAAACGAGGATGTGGAAACAGTTTGGGTAGAGATGAGAAATGGTAAAGGCAAGAAGTCACTTGTGGGAGTCGTGTACAGGCCCCTCCAAATAGTAACCACATGGTAGGGTGGAACATAAAGGAAGGAATAATGGGAGCTTGTCAGAAGGGCACAGTGATAATCGTGGGAGATTTTAATCTACATATAGACTGGAAAAGTCAGGTGGGCAAAGGCAGCCTATATGAGGAGTTCATAGAATGTTTCTGGGATAGTTTCTTAGAACAGCACATTCTGGAGCCAACCAGAGAGCAGGCTATACCAGACCAGACTGTGCAATGAGATGGGATAAATCTCATAGTGAAGGTGCCCCTTGGCAGCAGTGACCACAATATGATTTAATTTTACATTCAGTTTGAAGGAGGAGGAGTGGCTGCGAGACTAGGTTTTTAAACTTAAATAAGGGCAATTATGAGGGCATGAAAGCATAGCTGGCTAAAGTGAATTGGCAAATTAGGCTAAGGGATATGTCAACAGAGCTGCAGTGGCAAACATTTAAGTAGATATTTCAAAATACACAGAATAGATACATTCCAATGAGTAAGAAAAAGTCCAAGAGACGAACACATGGTTAACTAGAAAGGTTAAAGATAATATCAAACTTAAAGAAAAAGCATATAATTGTGCAAAGATATGTGTAAAGTCAGAAGATTGAACAGAATATAAGGAATAGCAAAGAATAATTAAAAGATTAATAAGGAGGGAAAAATTAAAGAATGAGAAAAAGCTAGCCAGAAATATAAAAATAGATAGTTAGAGTTGCTATAAATATTTTTTTAAAAACGAGTTAACAAAATGAGAGTTGGTCCAATAGAAAGTGAGTCTGGAGAATGGATAATGGAAAACAAGGGAATGGCAGATGAATTGAACAGGTATTTTGCATCAGTCTTCACTATAGAGGATACAAGTACATCCCAGAAGCAGCTATAAAGCAGGAAATGGAAGGAAGGGAGGAACTCAGGAAAATTACAATCACCAGAGAAATGATACTGAGCAAATTATTGGAGCTGCGGGCTGACAAGTGCCCAGATCCTCTTGGACTTCATCCTAAGGTCTTAAAAGGTCTGGCTGGTGGGATAGTTGATGCATTGGTTTGAATTTTTACAAAACTCCCTGGATTTGGGGAAGTTCCCATTAGATTGGAAGATAACAAATGTAACTCCATTAATCAAAAGGGGGGTGGTGGTGGGGTGGTGGGAGCCAGAACGCATGAAACTACAGGCCAGTTAGTTTAATATCGGTCATAGGGAAAATTTTAGAAGCTATTATTAAATAAGCTATAGTACAACACTTGGATAAGTTCAAGGTAATCAGGCAGAGTCAACATGGTTTTGTGAAAGGGAAGTCATGTTTAACCAACTTATTAGTTCTTTGAGGAAGTAACATGTGCTGTGGACAAATGGGAACCGGTGGCTGTACTGTACTTAGATTTCCAGAAGGCATTTGATAAAGTGCCACATCAAAGGTTGTTGTGGAGAATTAAAGCTCATGGTATAGGGGGTAACATACTGGCATGGATAGAAGGTTGGCTGGCTAACAGGAAGCAGAGGGAAAGCATAAATGGGTCTTTTTCAGGTTGGCAAGATGTAATGAGTGGTGTGCCAAAGGGATCAGTGCTGGGATCTCAACTGTTTACAATTTATATAAGTGACTTCGATGAAGGCATAGATGGGATGGCTGATGATACAAAGATAGGTAGGAAAGTAAGTTGTGAAGAGGACAAAAGGAGGCTATAAAAAGATACAGATAGATTAAGTGAGTGGACAAAGATCTGGCAGATGGAGTATAATGTGGGAAAATGTGAAATTGTCCATTTTGGCAGGAAGAATAAAAGAGAAGCATATTATTTAAATGGTGAGAGCTTGCAGGCTCTGAAATGTAGAGGGATCTGGGTGTCTCAGTGCATGAATCTCAAATGGCTAGTGTGCAGGTACAGCAAGTAATTAGGAAAGCTAATAGAATCTTATCATTTATTACAAGGTGAATTGAATACAAAAGTATGGAGGTTAAGCTTCAGTTATACAGAGCACTAGTGAGACCACACCTGGAGTACTATGTACAGTATTGGTCAACTTATTTAAGGAAAGATGTAAATGTGTTGGAAGCAGTTCAGAGAAGGTTTACCAGACTAATACCTGGAATGGGCAAATTGTCCAATGAGGTAAGGTTGGACAGACTAGGCTTGTGTCCGCTGAAGTTTAGAATAGTAAGAGGTGACTTGATTGAAACATACAAGATCCTGAGGGGTCTTGACAGGGTGGATGTGGAGAGGATGTTTCCTCTTGTAGGAGAAAATAGAACCAGGGATCACTTAAAACTGAGATGAGGCGAAATTTTTTCTCTCAGAGACTCATGAGACTTTGGAACTCTCTTCCTGAAAAGGAAGTGGAAGCAGAGCCTTTGAATATTTTTAAGGCAGAGGTAAGCAAGGGGATGATAGGTTATCGGGGGTAGGCGGATGCAGATTTGAGGTTACTATCAGATCAACCATGATCTTATTAAATAGCAGAGCAGGCTCAAGGGGCCGGATGTCCTACTCCTGCTCTTCATTTGTATGCTTGTACGTTCATATGGGGCAGAATTTTCTGTCTGGCTGGGGGGGGGCGGAGCGGGAACGGACATGGGCAGGTGAGGACCCGATTGCCGCCCACAATCAGGTCCCCACCGCCATTTTATGCAGGCAGGCCAATTAAGGGCCGCCCACTGTATTTCCCGACTCCCAAGGATAGCGGGTGTGTGTGGGCGGCAGCGGGCATGCACAGATCACCGGGTCTAATGGTGACCTGGCAGTCTGTTTAAAAGAAGGCTTGGCAGCCTTTTGTAGGCTGCTCACAATGGCCAATGCTAGGCCGCAGCAGAGGGGTTCGGGTGAGCAGGTCAGGCTGGAGGGAAGGCCAGCAGAACAGGCCAGGCTGCAGGGTAGGCCAGCAGCTGGCCAGTGCACCCCTCATTTTTCTGATGACTGCCTTGTTGCTGTCCTCAAGGAGGTGGCAGCACGGCGGGAGGTGTTGGTCCCCCAGGATGGGAGGAGGAGTCCCCCCCCACATGATGAAACATGCCTGGGAGGAGGTGGCGGAGGTGGTGAGCTCCCGCGATGTGGTACAGCGCACCTGGATCCAGTTCCGTAAGTGCTTCAACGATTTGTTGCGCTCTGGCAGGGCGAGTACAATATTGGCATTGGGCATTTAACCCAGCAGGTAGCCTTTCCCTCTGTGGCACCGCCCCCCTCCCACCCCCCACCCCGGCAACCCACCCCCCGCCAAGTCTCAGTGTCGTGACTGCATTGAATCATTGACAGCATTTTTCCTTCGCTGGTTGGGCAAGCAGATAGTGCCCATGCTGAGGTCAGCCTGAGTGGGTCATGAGGAGATGAGTTTTCCCCCACAGCATGGGTTGATCTGAGCCCCACATGATTGGTTTGGGGATAACCTGGAGGAGCTGCACCTAGGTGCAGACTCAGAACTTCAGGACATGTCCTAGTCAGGGTGATAAGATGGTGGAAGGGGAGCTTCAAGGTGTCGTGACAACGAACCATCTGCTGCCCTCTGTGCTGCACGTGCTTGTGCCTCCTTGCTATGGAAGGATATATTGTGTGGTGCCTAATGTGATGTAGGCAGCATGTGTCCAAGGGGGCGGTGGGGGGATGGGGAGCAGGCCTAGCATCTTTGTCTGAGTGATCGGCTGCAGCGGGCTGAGGAGACACTGGAGGCCTGATATGTCCCACTCTGGTTGGGGTGGGCTGTGCGTAAACAGAGTCCATGTGCAATTTGCCCTAATCGATGCTCTTCTCTCTTTTCCAGGAGAAGAATGCTCAGAACGCGGCCGAACGTGTGGGGACTGGAGGCGGCCAGGCACAGCTCTCCATACTAAGCCGTTTCGAGCAGGAGGCCCTGGACCTAGAGAGGCGCCATGCACCCAGGCCTACTGGTGTCAGTGAAGCTGGGGTGCCATGACCATATACTTATGCCCGACAGTGAGGTCAGCATTGTCCTCTCAACAGCCATAGCACTGCTGATTGTTAAATTAATTATTGTTGAAAAATTGCTGGACCATTGGTTATGGAAGGTTGAGCGCATAATGAGCCAGGGGGACAGGGATGAAGTTTGTCAGTGTGTGCACGCTAACTGATCCACTGTCCTTGTTCTTCCTTTCAGCATCATCAGAGAAGGGCTGGGAGGAGGAGCAGCAGAGGCCCCCTCTCACACCTGAGGGGCCTGAAGTCTCACCAGCATCACACCATTTCTGCGAGGCAGGCAGATACTAGCACCTCGGTGGGAATTAGAAAAATGGCTAGTGTCCCGGGGCACAGCAGTGACAGCACTTCACAATCGCTGGAGGAGCTGGCAGAGACAGAGAGTGCCCATGGCACCAGCAGCCAGAGGACTGCAGGGGACCAGGCACATGCTCAGTTGGTGCGTGATGATGTGTCCCTGGAGCCGTCTGCGATGCAGCAGGTGCAGGAAATGCAGCTGGGTGTGCGGGAACATCTGGGGGGGATACATGAGGCTATGCTTGGCTTGGCCTCCGTGGTGTAGGCATCTACGCGGACGCTCATTGAAGCAATGAGCCACATGTCCAAGTGCCATGCGTCCTCCATGGAGAGAGTGGCGACTCTCGTGGAGACCCACCAGGGCTCCCTGAGGATGCGCTCTGACCAGAGTGCTGACTTGAAGGTTAAGAGTCCAGAAAAAGCAGCTGGGATGCGTTCTGAAATACTGCAGATCACACAGGCAAGTTTGAAAAACTTTCAACAATAAATATTTCACAGAGCATATTCACGACTCCAATGAGCCCTCTTTCCCTGCCTGTTTGAGGTTAATACAAATGTCTCCTACACGCCTGCCCGTTGCGCCTGTGTGCCGACCCGAAGATCGCACGGTCGCTGAAAAATTGACACTGATTGAACACTAAAGGGCCTTAAATGGCCCGTTAATTAATGGCGGGCGCACATCGGAATTCATTGCGCGCCCCCCCAGTGAAATATCACGATGGCACGCGGTGACATCGGTACGCTCGCCCAACATCACCACGTGTCCTTTTACACGCAGAAGTGCAGGGCCCGCCCCTGGAAAATTCTGCCCATGGTAACTTATCAATTTTAAATACAGCACAAGAACACAAGAATTAGGGGCAGCAGTAAGCCATTCAGCCCCTCGAGCCTGCTCCACCAGTCGGTAACATTATGGCTGATCTGATTGTGGCCTCTGCCCTCATAACTCTTGACTCCCTAGTCTATCAAAAATCTGCTTAACTCAGCCTTGAATATATTCAATGGCTCAGCCTCCACTAATTATCTGGGACAGCGAAGTCCAAGACTAACGATGACCTGAGAGAAAAATATTTCTCCTCACCTCTGTCTTAGATGGGAGACACATAATTTTTAAACTGTGGGTAGAATTTTCTGAGCCTGCTGGTGCCAAGCGTCATGGCGGGCGTGAGCGGACAATATGGCGGCAAGGCCAAAAATCGGTTTCATGACATCATGAAACCAGTTTGCAATTGTCTTCTCTGCCCACCAATGGCTGATGCGTTTTCCGCCACCAGATGTCTGGAACTTCATTGTAATAAATCTGCATATCGTTATTAGCCCAGCTCGCCAGAATCATCCCCTCATGCTGGATCATGCGCACACATCAGCGTGATTGCACGCCGACATGTTTCACAATGGAACTTAAGTGACATGCAAGTGGTGAGCTGCACTTCACTCAGGACTTTGAGGCTTGTCTGTCTACCTTGCTTCGGGCAGCACTCGCAGGCATCAGTGCCAGGCTTCGCTTTCAGAGGGGGCTCATGGGCAGTTCTCTACTTACGAGAGCAAATGTAAGGCAGGGGTGGCTTTTCAATGGCTGCAGGGCTAGGGCTTGCTTGGGGAAAGGCAAGGGAAGAGGCTGCAAGGCTAGGGCTGTACTGGGGAAGGGTGTTTGTGGGGACACATGTTTATCTGTTCAAGTGGCCTCAAGAGGGTGAGGCCTGAGGAGGCAGTCTCCAAAGGAGATGAGGCCAGGTGGAGATGTGAGGGTGTGTGAGAGAGAGTGAGCGGTGATGTCCCTTGAGTTGGCAATGAGTGAGATGCCAGTGAATGTGTGATGAGCTTGTGAGTTTGTGAGTTTAGAGTGATGAGATTGTTGCCTTACCCTGGCAGCACAGATCATTCATCCTCTTGCTGCACTGGATGGTGAACCCCTTCTGTGTAGCATTGGCACTGACCACCTCTGCCACCACCTCGCAAGTTGGAGTGGTGAGACTGATGGGCCTCCTGTGGCCAGAGCAGGGGTAGAGGACATCATGGTGGGCTCCAACAGTGTGTAGAAGGCATCCCAGGGATGCACCCCTGAATCGAGGTGCTGCAGTCTTCTTGCTTTTACACCATGTCTTCTGTGCAGCAGTCCTGGGCTCGAAGCACTGAGAGGTGTGCACGCGGCTGCACTTTAAATATGGCGCCAGGAAGCGGCAAGGTGATGATGCAGTGGGTCAATCGGAGGCTGCCTGCCAGCGAAAAGGCGTATTTCCCAGGAATGCATAATTACTGAAGTGGGAATGGGATGACATGGCGTGAAAACCCGTCATTGTAGCCAGCGGGTAAAAGATCATTTTTACCTCCCGCTACCACACTTATTGCAGATCTGGGATGATTCCGCCCAGTGTCCCCTAGTTCTAGGCTCTCCCATAAGGAAAAACATCCTTTCAGCATCCACCCTGTCAAGTTCCCTTAGGATCTTATATGTTTCAATAAGATCCCTCTCACTTCACTAAACTCCAATGGGTATAGGCCCAACTTTTTAACCTTTCTTCATAAGCTAACTCCTTTATCCCAGGAATCAGTCCAGTCAACCTTTCCTGAACTGCATCTAATGTAAATATATCCAGGAAACTATAGACCAGTTAGCCTAACATGTGTCAGAGGGAAAATGCTACAATCCAATATTAAGAAGGAAATAGCAGGAGATTAAGAAAATCATAATATAATCAGGCAGAGTCAACATGGTATTGTGTCATGACTCACTGGGATAGTGCAGTGTAATATCAAGCCCCACTGCCCCTTCCAGCCACGACTAATATGAAAAATTTGATCAAACCACCTAATTGTTTAATTTGGGTTAACAGAATACGAGCGCAGGTTTGTAAATTTAATAATTAAATAATTGTTTATTGAACAAATTGTCTTTAACCAGTGGCAAAAGAAAGAAATGTGAACTGTTAATTTCTAACTCTAACCTGAACTCTGCCCCTTCATAAATCCCTATACACACACACATACAAGGCCATAAGACACACAAAAACATGGATTTTAAGGGTGGGATAAAACAATTCAATAGCACCAATTCTGGAGTATGGGATTCGACGCGTCGATTTTGATTGATGTCTTCCAAATTCCTTTCAGTTCTTTGTTGATGGCATAAGGTGGTCTTCCCAGCACTTTCAGTCTTTAGTTCACTGGTTGAGCATTTGTCTTTCAATGTCTCTATCGGTGATTTTCCCCTTTTCCACTTGATAGGGGTTTTTCAGAGAGAGCAGGTTATAGGGATATAAGGAAAAAAAGAAAAGCCAGCTAGCTATTATTTTAGAATTACTGGAATCTTACACACACAGGAGGGAAGTTTTTGGTCTTTTCTCTTTTCAAGCAAGGAGCTTGTTTCCTGCTGCACTGCTCTCACACAAACCTTGGCCACCTGCTTAGGAGCCAATTAAAATGTTGTTGCCAGGAGGTTCCCAGTTAGATCGGACTCCTCCTCGGCACCATCCTGTCTTTCATGGCACACTCTGTTCCAGGACAGCAACATTGCATATATATCCCTCACACTGTTCTAGTAGACATGTTTTTCAAACTGCATTGTAATTTTAATCCACAGTCCAACAGAAATAAAAAAGATATGTTCTTTACATGCCTCTACCCTTAAAAGAGATGAAATGCCATTTCAAAAATACGTTTCATCGCAAGGTATGTGACACATGGACAACAAAACATGGGGCTTACTTCTATTCATCCTTCCTCACCCTTATTCAATCTTATACAATCTTCAGCATTTCTTACCCCTTTAACTTATTTCAGTATTTTATACCCGGGACAATGCATCGGCGATCACATTATCTTTGCCGGCAATATGAACAATCTTTACATTGAATGGTTGAAACAATAGAATCCATCGAAACAGCCTTGCATTTCGAGTTTCAAACTTTACAATGAACGTCAGCAGATTAAAGTCAGTGTAGATTAGTGTTTGTTATCGTGTCAGACATAAACTTCAAAGTGTTGAAGAGACAACAACAATGCTAGAGTTTCTTTTTCTACTGTAGAGTATTTCCTCTGATATTGATTTAGTTTCTTGGAAAAGTACCCCACCAGCTTCTCTATCCCTAATTTATCATTGTGTAATAGGACTGCACCTACCCCCAAGTCGCTAGCATCAATTCCCATTTTAAAAGGTTTAGTAAAGTCAGGGCGGCCAACATTGGTTCATTTATTAAGGTTGTCTTCAGCTTTTCAGAGGCTGCTTGGCATTCTGCTGACCACGCTACTTTTGCCTGTTTTCTTAACAAATTGGTGAGAAGTACAGCTATTGTGCTGAAGTTAGGCACAAACTTCCGATAAAACCCACACATTCCCAAAAATTTCATGATTTCTCGTTTAGTTGTAGGAATGGGGTATTCTTTTAGAGAGCTCACTTTGCTGTTCTTGGCAACACTTGCCCTTGTCCTACGATGTGACCTAGGTAAGTTACCCTTGTTTTTGCAAATCCACTTTTGGTCAGATTTATGACTTAGCCAGCCAACTGCAATTGCTTAAACATGTCTTCTAATTGCTTTACATATTCTCCCCATGTATTACTATATATTACAACATCGTCTAATTAGAAACATAGAAACTAAGAGCAGGAGTAGGCCATTCGGCCCTTCAAGCCTGCTCCGCCATTCAATATGTTCATGGCTGACCCTCCATCTCAAAGTCCCTGTATTCCCATTTTCTCTCCATGCCCCTTGATGCCCCTAATATCCAAAAGATTAACAATTTATTTCTTTAATATACTCAGTGACCCAGCCTCCATAGCCTCCTGTGGGAGAGAATTCCATAGGTTGACCACGCTCTGAATGAAGAAATGTTTTCTCATCTCAGTCCTAAATGGCCTGCCCCATATCCTGAGAGTGTGGCCCCTGGTTCTAGACTCCCCAACCAGGGGAAACATCCTCCCTGAATCTAGTCTGTCTAGCCTTGTTAGAATTTTATACATTTCAGTCAGATCCCCTCTCATTCTTCTAAACTCAAGTGAATACAGGCCCAGTTGAACCAATCTCTCCTCATACGACAGTCCTGCCATCGTCAGTATCAGCCTAGTAAACCTTCGCTGCACTCCCTCTATTGCAAATATATCCTTTCTTAGGTAGGGAGACCAAAACTGCACACAATACTCCAGGTGTGGTCTCACCAAGGCCTTGTATAACTGCAGTAAGACATCCCTACTTCTGAACTCAAATCCTTTTGCAATGAAGGCCAACATACCATTTGCCTTCCTAATTGTTTGCTGCACCTGCCTGTTTATTTTCATTGACTGGTGTACAAGGACACCCAGATCCCTTTGTACATTCCCAATTCCCAGTATATCATAAATAAATCACACAGTTATGTACTTCAGCTACGACTTGATTCATAAGTCTCTGGAATGTAGCTGGAGCATTTTTAAACTCAAATTGCATGACTCGACATGATACAATCCACTTGGTGTAATAAAGGTGGATATTTATTTAGCCCTTGATGTTAATGGCACTTACCAGTACCTCTTCAATAGATCAATTTTAGAAAGAAATGAGGCACTGCCAACCCTATCGATCCAACTTCTAACTAAGGAATTGGGTACGAATCTGTCCTCGTTACTGCATTGACTTTCCTGTAGTCGATACAAAATCTAATTGATCCATCCAGCTTAGGAACCAGCACTGCCGGTGAATTCCAGCTGCATTGGCTAGGCTCAATCAATTGATTTTCCAGAATACATTTGATCTCTGTTTCTAATGGAACTTGTTTCTCTGGGCTCAGTTGATAAGGATGTTGTTTTATTGGCGCTTAGTCTCCTATGTTTACCTAATGTAGTACATCCAGGTGTATCCCTACAAATTCCCTTATACTTCCTAAGTAACCTTATTAGATCTTCCCTTGGTCCTTCTTCTAAATATGAGAACAGTGTCTCACTGTCCCAGTATTTTCGTATTGGCTAGTCGAACTGTAGGAGGTTCGCTTTCTGCACTGTCTACTTCTTCTTCTACCTTACTCTTACTGTCTCAGTCATCCTCCACTCTTCCTACCACCTGGCACACTTGCTCTGTCTTATCATCTTCCCTGCAATGACATTGCTTCTACATGTTTATGTGACGTAACCACTTCTTCTCCCTGAGCTCAGGAATATCTACCAGATAAGCCACTTTACTAACTCTCCTAACTACCTTGTATGGGCCACTGAATTTTGCTTTCAGGGGTTCAGCTTGAAAAGGTAATAATACCAATACTTCATCTCCTGCTTGGAATGTTCTAGTTGTAACATGTTTATCTGCCCATTTTTGCTTGTGAGATTTTTAAATGTTCTCATGCTACTTTACATGCTACTTTATATGCTCCTATGAGTCTTTCTAGAAACATGGCCGCGTAATCCAACATGGATGATTTGTCTTTCTACTTTAGAAATTTTTCCTTAATTGCTTTTAATGGACCTCTTATTTCATGACCATAGATGAATTCAAATGGACTAAATACAATAGATTCATTTGGAGAATCTCTGGTAACAAATAGTAAGAAATCTATTCCTTTGTCACAATCCTTTGGGTGTTCATGGCAATAGGCCTTAATCATAGTTTTGAGAGTCTGATGGTATCTTTCTAAAGCTCCCCGTGTCTGTGGATAATAGGCGGTGGACCTTAGCTGTCTGATATCCTAACTGGTGATTATGTCCTGGAAAATTTTAGACATGAAGTTAGAACTTTGGTCAGATTGTATTTCAATTGGTAGCCATAAAGAGTGAAAAACTGAGTTAACTTTTCCACTACCACCTTAGGTGTAATTGTCCTTAAAGGAATAGCTTCTGGAAATCGGGTTGTCATATGCATAATTGTAAGAACATACTGATGTCCTGTTTTTGTTTTGGGTAATGGTCCTACACAATCTACTGATACCAGACTTCAAAAACTGGGATGAGTATTAAAGGTACTGGTTTGATTACATGTTGAGGTTTAGCTACTACCTGACATGTATGACACGTTTTACAAAATTGCACTATGTCCTTGTGAAGTCTTGGCCAGGTAAAATGCATGTTTAATAATGCTTGGGTTTTTGTATTCTTACTGCCATAGGGATTTTACGTGCCGCTCGCAATACCTCCTTATGATATTTGGGCGGTACTACTATCTGATGAACAACCATCCATTCCTCATCTGCAGGTCTGTGAGCATGTCTCCACTTCCTCATTAGAACTCCACTTTTAATGTAATAGCACTCCTGAACTCCCTCTGCCTCAGCTTCAGTGTGAGCTGACTGTGCTAACTTGTTTAACTCTGGATCTGCTTTTTGAGCCTCAATTAATGAAGACATGCCAAACACTTCCTTTGAATTATTCTCATCCTTAAAGAAGGTTTCGGCTACTCTAACATCTGCTCGTAGTATTACTTTGACCTCTGCTGATGGACATTGTTTAGCCATTGCTCTGGTCACCACACACGATGGATAAATACTAGAACCTTGTTCTTGTAACTTTTCCATCTCTTTAGCCTCCCTCGGACTTTCTGTAATTATGGGCGGAGCTATAACTTTCACCCCTGCCAAATCATTCCCCAGGAGCAAATCAACCCCATCCATGGGTAATTTCTTAACCACTCCTACAACCATCAATACAGACAACAAATCACATGCCAATTGCACTTTGTACAATGGAATCAGGATATACTCTCCATTTATCCTGTTTACCAATATTTTAGCTTTCGTTGAACTCTCTGGAGAGAAAACTAAGTCTTTCTCCAGCAAAAGAGTTTGAGTAGCTACTGTGCCACTTAAATAGTTATGGGTTCAGCTGCATCATTTGATGAAAAAGGGTTATCTTTCCTTTAGACAAAAACCCTTTATATCTCTTATCTAACTTATTCACTTCACCTGCTTTCACAACAGTGTTAACCTCTGGTCCCTTATTTGTAAAGCTACAATTTGATCCATGGCGATTTTCTTTTTGAGTTCCGTTTATGAATCTCAATAAGCCCCAGAGGCTTCCTTTGTAACTTCCAGCATTCTGAACGAACGTGTCCCAATTTATTACAATGGAAACACTTAGGCCTTCGAGTTTCACCTTCACCCTCAGTACCTTCCTTCCTGATTTGTGGAGGAGATCTCAAGGTATTCCCAGCTATCCATTCTTTACCTTGGCTACTTGCCTTCCTTTCACTCTCACACTTTCTATCCTTTTCAAATTTATAGGGCTGAAGGTTTTGTTTTATGGATCAACTCATAATCATTAGTCATTACTGCTGCATGTCTAGCAGTTGCAACCCTTTGGTCTTCAACATGGGTTCTTATTACAGAAGGTAGGGAGTTTTTAAATTCTTCCAAGAGAATGGTCTCTCTGAGAACTTCATAGGTAGTTTCAACTCCTAATGCTCATATTCACCTGTTAAAATTACTTTGCTTAACCCTTTCAAATTCAAGGTAAATTTGCCCAAGCTGTTTCCTTAAATTTCAAAACCTTTGTCTGTATACTCCAGGGGCTAACTCATATGCACTCAAAATGGCCTTTTTCGCCATATCATAATCCCCAGGAACCTCCTCTGACAGTGAAGCATAAACTCCCTGTGCTCTACCTGTCAATTTGTTCTGCATGGGCAATGTCCAGTTTTCCTTTGGCCAGCTCATCTGTTTAGCTATCTTCTCAAATGAAATAAAGAATGCTTCAACATCCCTTTCCTCAAACTTTGGAAGTGCTTGTGCAAATTTAAACATCTCCCCACTGGGTTCTGATCTGAAAATAAGCCCTTCCTCACCTACTGCCAGCAAGCTAAACTGGAATACTCTCTCTCTTATTCTCTTTCCTCCTTTTCTAACCTCGCCATTTCTAATTCCCTTCCTTGTTTCTTTTTTTCTCTCCTGCCTTTCTGCCTATTTCCTTTGGAATGCCCTTTTTCTTTCATTTTCTTCTGCCTTTAACTCAAGCTTTTTCATTTCCTTTGCTTGTTCAAGTTCAAGCTTCTTCATTTCTAATTGAAGTCTCATTACCTCCACCTGTGAGTCACTATTACCAAGTATCATTTCCAACTTTAAATGCTGTGCTATGTCTTCAATTATCTCTGCCTTCCTAGCATTGGCAGGCAATCCTACTCCTAATTTACTTGCCAATTTGATTAACCCAGCTTTTGGGGTCCTTTGTAAAATCGTCAGGGACATCTCTTCCACTTGCAGGGAAGCTTTAGCAGTTTCCAGTGCCATCTTATTTTTGATAGTACAAACTTGGTGTTTCCTCTTAGCTTTTATCACTGGCTAAAACTACACAAAAATCGTCATTGTCTTTTGTTCTAAAATATCCCAGACGAGCCACCAAACTTTGTCATGACTCACTGGGGATAGTGTGCTGTAATATTAAGCCCCACTGCCCCCCAAGCCACGATAAATGTGAAAAGTTTGATCAAACCACCTAATTGTTTAATTTAAGTTAACAGAATACGAGCACCAGGTTTGTAAACTTAATAAGTAAATAACTGTTTATTGAACAAATTGTTTTTAACCAGAAGCAAAAGAAAGAAATGTGAACTGTTAATTTCTAACTCTAGAACCTAAACTCTACCCCTTCTTAAATCCCTATGAACACACTTACAAGAAACATAAGACACACAAAAACATAGATTTTAAGGGTGGGATAAAACAGTTCAATAGCACCAATCCCGGAGTACAGGATTCGATGGGTTGATTTTGATCAATGTCTTCCAAATTCCTTTCAGTTCTTTGTGCTTCCCAGCACTTTCAGTCTTTAGTTCACTGGCTGAGCTCTTGCTTTTCAATGTCTCTAACGGTGATTTTCTCCTTTTCCTCTTGACAGTGGTTTTTCAGAGAGAAAGCAGGTTATAGAGATATGAGGGGAAAAAAAACAAAACCTGCCAGCTATTATTGTAGAATTACTGGAATCTTACACACACAGGAGAAAGAGGTTTTTGGTCTTTTCTCTTTTCAAGCTAGGAGCTTTTTTTCTGCTGTATTGCTATCGCACAAACCCTGGTCACCTGCTTAGGAGCCAATTAAAATGTTGTTGCCAGGTAGTTCCCCATTAGACCGGACTCCTCCTTGGCACAATCCTGTCTTTCGTGGCACACTCTGTTCCAGGACAGCAACATTGTATGCATCCCTCACACTGACCCAGTAGACTGGTCTTTTAAACTGCAGCCACTGTAATTTTAATCCGTAGTCTAACAGACATAAAAAGCTATGTTCTTTACAGTTGTGAAAGGAAAATCATGTCATACTAATTTGTTAGAGTCCTTTGAGGAAGGAACAAGCAAGGTGAATAAAGGGAAACCTGTAAATGTGGTGTGCTTAAAATTTCCAAAAGGCATTCGATAAGGTGCCACATCAAAGGTTACTACACAAAATAAGAACTCATGATGTGGGGGTAACACATTAACATGGAGAGAGGATTGGTTAGCTAACCGGGAGAAGAAAGTAGGGATAAATAGGTCATTTTCAGGTTGGCAAACTTTTACTAGTGGAGTGCCACAGAGATCAATGCTGGAGCTTCAACTATTTACAATTTATATCAATGGCTTGGATGAAGGGACCAAATGTATGGTAGCTAAATTTGCTGATGACACAAACATAGATAGGAGTTGTCAAAAGGAGATAAAGGTCTGAATTTTCACTCCTGGATCAGGAGTGCAGAGTCAAGAAATTTCCCCGCTCTGCAAATCCGCCTTGGGAGAAAGTGCTCAAAACTGTTGGATTTTCATTCCGGTGGGGACAGTTGTTAACAGGAGTCAGGCCCACCACCCCTGGAAAGAAATCAAAGGCAGCCAAAGGTGTGGTCATTAATGGAGATGGGATGTGTGAAAAGCCTGCCTCAGTGAACCTGGCCTTCATCCCAGCTTTTAAAAAAAATGGCCAGGATTTTTCAGCTTTGTCATGGCAGAACCTGTCATGGGAGATTCTGTGGCCAACCAAAAGTCCATTGACTTTCAGTGGGATTAGATGATCTCGGCAGAGGGCAGGACTAGAAAATCCCACCCAATAAAATAAATAACAGCCTTCCAGCCCTCACCCATCACACCCCCTCAACCACAACCACAACCAAGCCCGATCCATGTCAAACTAAGCCACCATCTGCACGTCATCCACCCCCATGGCCCTTTATAACCTCTACCCCAACCTATGGCCCTCTAACCAACCCTATGGTCCTTCATAGACCCATGTCAACCTATGCCTCTCTACTCATGCCCATGGCCTGTTCAGCCCCTATCTCAACCTATGGTCCTCTACCCAGACCCTGTGGCCCTTTATAACCCCTATGCCAACCTATGCCATTCTACACAGCCCCATGGCCTTTTATAACCCCTATGCCAACCTATGCCCCTCTACCCACCCCTCATGGTCCTTTATAGCCTCATGCCAACTTAGTGCCAACTCATGCCAACCCATGTCCCCCACTCACTACCCTATTCCGTTACACCCTCCATGCCAACTCACCCAGTATCCATTGTGGGCAGACCTCAGGATCCATGCTGAGATGAAATAAAATAAAGTTCTAAGTGTCCACTGCAGACTTTATTTGAAAAAAAACTCTCATTCACAAAAATCTACTCACTATATTTACATTCCTTCAATTACATATTCCCTTTTAAAAACAAATATTTTGTTCAAGTGCTTAGTCCCTTATAAAAACAAATATTTCATTAAAGTGCTTAATTTGTTATAAAAGCAAACATTTCATTTATGCGCTTATTCCTTTATAAAACAAGCATTTGTGTTCGTAGCCCCACATCAAAGAATTTGTAACACTTGGAGATTCAAATCAAACTGTGAACTGACAGCTACCCCACTGTGATAATATTAGGTTGTGAAATCAGTCATGTAGCACGAATTCTATAATAATATCACTCAGGCTTATGCCAACAGACAGATTGAAATAGCAAGCACTGTTTCTTTAAACCACACCATTTTTAAAAAAAGCATAAAGGGCAGGATATTTAAATGCCTTGACAGCTTGATAGTTCCTTTGACAGCTTGACAGTCCAATGGGTTTATCCACCTTTTTCGCATATTTATGTCTAATTTTAACAATCCCAAAGGGCACGTGACCTCTGCCAAATTTGCCCCTGGGCCTCTCCAAAAGAGTACCTACCTCTCCAAAGACCTCTGGCAGCTCTAGACCTTCTCCTGAAAGGTCTAAAGCCCACAAGTTGTGTTTTGGACATCCCAGTTATGAAAATTGGATCTGTTTGAAAATAGCTGCTCTTTTCTATGTACTATGTACAGCTACTTCCATGAACCACAGATGTGCAATCTACAACACCCCCATACCCCATTCCCCTCCCCACCCCCGCCAGAAATGGTGGCTGCCAGGTTCGGGGACGGCACTTCCGGGATCGGGAACCCAGTGTTGTTTAAGCTAAGCTGGAGACTCTTTCAATCAGTACAAAAATTCAGGCCAACAAGGCTACATAGGATTAGATAGGTTAAGTGAGTGGGCAAAAATTTGGCAGGTGGAGTATAATGTGGGAAAATGTGAACTTGTCCACTTTGGCAGGAAGAATAGAAAAGCAGTATAGTATTATTTAGGCAGCAAACATTTTTGGTACTTCCTCACTATCAATTTTTAGCCTATCCAGTGTCTCAACAACCTTCAATCTTGCTACAACTATGGCAGTATCTTCTTCCTTGGTAAAGATAGATGTAAAATATTCATTTAGCACTGCAGCCATTATGTCTTCATGCTTAAATTCCCTTTTTGGCTCCTAATGAGTTATACTCCTCATTTTACCACCTTTTTACTATTTATATACCTATAAAAAACATTTGTATTCTCTTTATGTAGGCTGCCAGTGTCTTCTCATAATCTCTCTTATTTCTTTCTTCACTTACCCTTTGAACTTTCTGCATTCAGTCTGTTTCCCACTCCTATTATAAACCTGACAGCTGTCTTATGCATATTTTACTGCTTCATCTTACTCTTTATTTCTTTTACAATCTATATTTTTTTATTCGTTTATGGGATGTGGACATTGCTGGCTAGGCCAGCATTTATTGCCTGCCCCAATGCCCTTGATAAGGTGGTGGTGAGCTGCCTTCTCGAACTGCTGCAGTCCATGTGGTTTAGGTACACCCAGTTAGGGAGGGAGTTCCAGAATTTTGACCCAGAGACAATGAGGGAATGTGATATAGTTCCAAGCCAGGATGATGAGTGGCTTTGAGGACAACTTCCAGGTGGTGGTGTTGCTACAACAGTCCCCGGGCGAGTTTACCCCAATTCATTATGATCTCGGATGAGGTACCCCAAATTGTTATGCTCCCAGGGGAGGAGGGATGAACTGGCTCCCTTTCTTTATTCAACCCCCTCAGTTGGGTGCAACAAGGTTAATTTAAAAAGGATCCCTTCCTTCGCAGATACCTTTTCCCAGTCCAAATGTATTTATGTTTTAAAAAGAGCTAATTTAATCAGGCTTTCTTGAGTCAAAGAAAGAGTGAGTTTATTAGTTACTAAACGCGAGAAAAAATAATAAAAACGCAATCACAGAATCACAGTGCAGAAGAGGCCCTTCGGCCCATTGAGTCTGCACCGACACATGAGAAACACTTGACCTACCTACCTAATCCCATTTACCAGCACTTAGCCCATAACCTTGAACAGGGCCATACAAACAATTAGAAATTAGAAATTGGCTCTAAAAATAAAAGTTAAAAAGATATACGAATCAGTTCTTTGGCTTGTCCGTGAGGAATAGCTGGTGACACATTGCAGCTGTTTAGTTTGGGTGATTCCACATATCGTTGATTTTGGCAGTTGAGCAGTTGGTTTGGAGATTTTTGGTTCTGCAGGTTAGCTGAAAGGGATTGTCCTGTTTGCTTTTCGACTATGGCTTTGCTGACTTGTTACTTGCTTCCAGCAATCAAAAAGAGTTTTTTTTTACCTGAAAGGGGAGGGATGCCCAGTTTGTGTCCTTTAGTTGTGACCATCACAGCACACACTCACCAAAACATAACACCAGACTAGCACACAGATTTAGGGTTGCAGTTGGCTTTTTAAAACTCTTGTATATTCTTGGAAGGGAAGTAAATAAACTTGTCTTTCACCCATATCTATTTTCTTTTCAATTCAGTTCATGTTCACAGTCTAGGATATAACTCAACAGGAGGTGGTTTCAGCTGAGATGGTAATCATTTTCCATTATCTCCGCAACCATAGGAGATTATAGTTCAGTTTGCATTGTATCTTTTCCTTTGACGTTCCTCTGTCTGAAGTAGGCTGTGTCATACCTTTTAGGTGCAACATTCTATTCTCTCTGAACTAGTAGGCCAAGTAATCCACATAGAAATTTTCCAGAAAGTGGTTACCTCACAGTCTCTGCCACCTTTTGCTTGTATGTCCTTTTTAAAAAACATATGTCATACTTAGAAGCTCAATATATCCATAGGTAATTCAGGGATAGGGTCCGTGGTCATGACAGTGTTCCCATGTGCCTTCTGCCCTTGTCATCCTAGATGACAGCAATTGTGGATTTGGAAGGTGCTGCCTAAGGAGCCTCGATGACTCCCTGCAGTGCATCTTGTAGATGATACATACTGTGCATCGGTGGTGGAGGGAGGAAATGTTTGTGGATGTGGTGCCAATCAAGTGGGCTACTTTTTCCTGGATGGCGTCAAGCTTCTTGATTGTTGTTGGAGCTGCACTCATCCAGGCAAGTGGGGAGTGTTCCATCACACTCCTGACTTGTGCCTTGTAGAAGGCGGACAGGCTTTGGGGGGTCAGGAGGTGAGTTACTTGCCACAGAATTCCTAGTCTCTTACCTGCTCTTTAGCCACAGTATTTATATGGCTAGCCCAGTTCAGTTTCTGGTCAATGGTAACCCCCAGGATGTTGATAGTGGGGGAATTCAGTGTTGGGAATGCCATTGAATGTCAAGGGGTGATGAATAGATTCCCTCTTGTTGGAGATGGTCGTTGCCTAGCACTTATGTGGTGCCAATGTTACTTGCCACTTGTCAGTCCAAATCTGGATATTGTCCAGGTCTTGCTGCATTTGGACATGGACTGCTCTGGTTTTGACTGTCCTACTTCTCCCCCTCGTGGGAATGTACTTCGTCCATATCCAAACTATCTGCTTATTAAAGACAGCCAATTGTTCCATTACAATTGCACCTGCCAGTCTTTGATTCCAATTTACTGAGGCTAGGTCTATTCACACCCTATTGAAATTGGCCCTCTCCGAATTAATTATTTCTACCCTGGATTAATTTTTTTCTATTCCTATAGCTAACCTAAACCTTATGATACTACAATCACTTTCCCATAAATATTTCCCTCCTGACACCTGGGCCTGGATTTTTTAGGAGCCGGGCCATCTCTGGATGCTTTTAAAAATTGTGATGGAACCCAATTGCAGGATCGGCACTTCCATTTGCCTTTAGTTTTTATATGAATTTATTGATCAACTAATGTTGGCCGCCTGCTGTAAATGGCTGGTCACATTAACTATGGGTAGTAAAAGTGGTGGGAGTGTACCTCAAAAAATGCTAAAGTTGTTCCTCATGTTTTTGGCATTTGACATGCAAATTATCCATGAATGAATAGAGCCTTTTTTTGAATCTTATTCAGCTGCTGCTTCCAATATGTTCACTAGGATGTCGCAGTCAACGTCAATGAGGGAACTGAGCTACAAACAGTGATGGTAACCATCACATCACACACAGGGGTCAGGGAGATGACCATTCATTTTGATTTTCTCATAAACTCTGAGCAGCAAAAGAGACATAAGGGCATAAGATAATGAGGGGAAGGTTATTTGAGCTATCAAAGCTCATTCCCACAATACTCTAATTCATCGATTTTACTATCCAATTTCATTCTGAATAACCCCATGGTAATGCTTATACTATCCTACTTGGAAGATTACTCAACGTGATAAAGATTTGAAACAAAGACATTTTAACTCTGGTCCTACTTCATGGATTAGTTTGAGGTTATAATCTGAGTGTGGATTCTCAATATACTATATTTTAAATAGTTTAACAAGATTCATTTTTAGCATTTTTCTTTCCTACCCTTTCCAGTGTATCTCTGTCTTTTTATCTCTAAAGATAATACAACCAACACATTCTAAAGCCTCAGTATAACTTCTGTGGACTTATCTTCTTGAGTTCTAGCTATATATCCTAGCTTTGTATTCATTTTTATATCACTTCATAACATTATCTGAGCATTGACGTAGCTGCTATTATTCTCAGGTCAAGTCTGAGTTTTCCTGTGCTAATTCTATTCCATTCATTGTATACATTTTTCAAACAATGTGCAATACTTTATCAGTGCTAAATTTCATTTGCTATATGTTTGTCCCATTGCATAACTGCATTTTTTGTCTATACTGCTCTCACTATTTCAATGTTGACAACAAATTTTACAAGTTCACAGGTAACGTTGGTAGCGAGGATGGTTAAGTGGAAGATCTGAATATGAATCTTGTGGGACTTTAAACAAAGTCTTTACTTAATCTGACATTACAAGTGTCATGATTACTTTCCTGCCTTTTAATCTGCTTCTTATCCAGTCCCATATTCTATCTTGATTCCTATGATTTTTGACTGAATTGGAAGTCTTTCAAGTAGAACCTTGTCAAAAGATTTCCAAAAATCCAAGTAAGCTACATCAGATATATCACTATCCATTTTAACTATAACATCTTTTAAGAAATCAAAGAATTTATCTTCCAGGATTCTCCTTCATAAATTGGCGCTAGCTGTCTTTAATTTACTTTAAAATCTCTAATTCTTTTTCCTCCCCTTTTATCTTCAATATTTCAATGCTCTCCTGGCCAGCCTCCCATTTTCCATCCTACTGTGCTCATCAAAAGTTCTGCTGCCATTTTCTTAACTCACGTCAAATCTTGTTCATCCCTATTCTCCATGTTTACTGACCTACATTGGCTCCCTTTCTGGTATTGCATCAATTTTGAAATCCTCATCCTTCTTTGTAAATCCTTCTATGGCCACACCCCTTCCTATCTCTGTAACCACCTACAGCCCCAAAAGCTTTTGTGATCTCTGCTTCCCCAATTCTGTCACCTTGCGCATCTGTAATTTTAGTTGTTCTACCATTGGCAGCTTGCTTTCAGCTGCCTCGGCCCTAAGGCCTGAAATTCCATCCCTGAATCTCTCTGATTCTCTTCCCCTCACTCTTCCTATAAGATGTTCCTTAAAACTCACCTCTTTGGCCAAACATTTGGGCATTTGCCCTGATATCTTTAACTGTGGATCAGTGTAATTTTTTTTGTATGCTATTGTTGGGCTGACCCCCAGGTGGTAGGAATGGAGGTGAGGGGTTGGTAAAATGGCAGACAGCTACACGGGACAGCTCCCTGTTGCTGTCCCGCTGGCAGGGATGAATCAACAGTGGGCAGCATAGTGAGACTGGAGGCGGCCTCCCTGCAACAGCCAGGGGCTCCATGGACAAAAGAGGTCACAGGCATGAAAGGCATCTCCTGTGGCTCTCACATGTTTCCCCTGGCTTACCACCCTCGGCCACTTAAATTTCAATTTTTACATACCTGTCTGTGGGTGCCTCCATTTTGACGTGCCTCTGAGGTCTCCTGTCTACTTCAGCAGCGCCTACCTAACCCACTGATGCTGCTGGTGCTTCCAAGCTGTCAGCAGCAGCAGGAGCTTACCCATGGTCCTTAATTGGACGGTGAGCCTGTAGTTAGCCAATGAGGAGGTCGCCTGCAGTAAAATCATGGAGTTAGTCCCACTGCTGGTAATTGCAGCCTTGGGACCTACATTTTGGGCTGGTGCCAGGGTCCCAAAACCTACGGTAAAATTCAGCCATGAAGTGCCTTGGGAAGTTATACAATGTTAAAGGTATAACAAGCTGTTGTTATTGTTGTTGTTTCCATTTGATCTTGTGACATGCAAAAGTAGCCCTTAAATACTTCACCTAAGTGGCCACTATTCAAAACAAATCCTAGACTTGATCCCTGCTCTGAGCTGGATTAAATCAATCTCCACTGTTAGAACATAAATGGGGCCACAATTGACCAGACCAACCTGAATTAGCAAGAGGAAAAATTGGGCAGGCAATGCTGGAAGCATCAGTTTGTCAATGATCGTTATGAACAGAATCAGGCACAGTTATGATGTGCTACTTATTGAAGTGCTCTGCTGACATATATCACTTGAATAGTGCTTGAAAGCACAAGATAACTGCCAACAGGGCTTAGATTTATCAGGGAAGGCAGGAAATTTGGGAAACGGCAGAGTATAGATTTTATTATATATAGATTATTTTACCTCAATCCTTAATTATGCAATTACCTTTTTTTTTCATTCATTCACGGGATGTGGGCATCGCTGGCTAGACCAGCATTTATTGCCCATCCCTAGTTGCCCTGACTCCAGATTAACCCAATAAAATCAATGAAATGTTTTGGTTCGAACAAGACAGAATCATAAGACAAGATGTTCCCTCAAGGAATAAATTAAAAGAGAAAGTTAATTTTAAAAATTAAAAAGTATACTTAGCCAGAATTTTCCCATTGGCGTACAGGGGTGAGTCCCGCACGCTGACACGTAAAATGACAAGTGGTGACGTCAGGCGAGCGTCTCGGCATCACTGTGCGGCATCGCAATATGTAGGTGGGCAGGAGCGCAATGTTCTCCGATGCGCACCCGCCATTAACTAATCAACCAGTTAAAGCCCTTGAGGCAGCAATCGACTGCAATTTTTCAGGGCCCGTGCGATCTTCAGGATGTCGCATGGGCGCAACGGGCAGGCGGGTAGGAGACATTTGTATAAACCTCATCCACGGGCGAGGTAAGAGGAGTGAGTGGGGTCGCAAATGTTATCTGTTAGATATTTAATTGTTAAAATTACTGATACTTGCCTGTGTGAGCAGGAACACTTCAAAACTCATACCAGCTGCTTGGACAGGAGTAACAGCCTTCAGGTCAGGACTCTACAGTAAAGGTCATTTCTGGGGCCCGCAGGTTTCAGGAAGCCTTCCCTTAGTCTGGGGATGGGAGCTGTGTCTCCACTGGAGGTGCCTCCTCTGAGGGGGAAGGGAGGGCCAGATGGGGGAGGAGGCCAGGAGTCCACATTCAGCCACCTTTGGGAGGAGAGGCGCAGGCACAAGGGGTGCAGGGCCAACAGGAAGCACATGGTGGAAGGGGCCGCAGAAGACGCCACTATCCTGCTGCCAGGGTTTACAGGCAGTGAAGCAGCTACCTCAATATGTTTAAGATGCAGCACTGAAGGAGGCTCCATCTCTCAAGGGAGACAGTCACCTCCATCTGTCAGATGATAGGCCCTGAGATCTGCGCCAACTGTGTGGGCGGACACCCCATGCCAGTGGCTCTAAAGGTTACAGTTGCCCTCAGTTTCTATGCCTCTGGCTCTTTCCAGGGGTCAGTGGGTGATCTTTGCAGAGTCTCCCAATCAGCTGTCCATACTTGTGTCAAGCAGGTGACAGATGCTCTGGCGCTCAGGCATGCTTGACTTTCATCCGCTACCGCGGGGACAAGGCCAGCCAGACAGAGCAAGCCAGAGGTTTTGCAGTGACTGCTGGCTTCCCCTGAGTCCAGGGATTGAATGGACTGCACACATGTGGCCATCAAGGCGCTAGTGGGTGAGCCCGTTGCCTTCGTCAACAGGAAGGGCTTCCACTCCATGAACGTGCAGATAGTGTGTGATCACAGGATGCAGATCCGGGCAACCTCCAGGGAAGCAGGGACACCCAGGAGGCTTTAATCCAAAGAACCTTCAGCTAGCACACCACAGATGGACCTTCAACACACGCCAGGGCTGCAGGCTCCATACTCACCCCAGCCTCACCGCCACTGGTGGGCCTGGGCACATGGCGCCTCTCCAGATCCATGGCCTGCTACTCAAAATGTGTCAGGATCGCCAACTAGGCCTGGCCTCCACCAGTCCGCATCCGCTCTGCAGAATTGTGCGCAGTCTTATCCTGAAAAGGAGAGAAGAGCATTGATTAGTCCAGCCTGTACCTGGATTCCCGTCGCATCCCTGCCAATCCAGCCAGAGTGAGACATTGCAGGACTCCAGTTCCCCATTACCCTGCAGCTGCTGCACATTCACACAAACAAGCCAGGGCTGACCCTCCCTTGCCCAAATGCTGCCTCCTTCACATGTGGCGCCACAAGGTCTAGCCCTGCAAAGCAAGGAGGCACAATCAGGTGGAACACAAAGGCCAGCAGATGGATTGGTGCCCCGCCACCTGTAAGTTCCCCTCCCAGCATGTTAGCGCCCTGACTTTGAAATGCTTCCCAGTTCCAGCACTGCGCCTAGGTGCAGATACTTGAGTTTCACCCCCATTCTATACTCTGGGTGTCAGTGTCACACATGCTGCGGATGCAGAACCCATCCTAGCTCAACCCTCTCAGGGTGAACTGGGCATGGGCAATATCTGCTGTCACACCCAGCAAGGGATACATACCGTGGAGGATTCAATGCCGTTACTGTACTCAGAGTTGCTGGGAGGGGGGGCTGGGGTTGGGGGGGAAATGGTGATGACTGCATTAAGTGACCCCAGCCAACATGTTACTCACCCTTCCCAAGTGCTGGAGGTCATTGAATCTTTTACGGCACTGGACCCTTGTGCGTTCATATCATGGGAGCTCACATTCTCAGCCACCTCCTCCCGCGCATATTTGGTCAGGTGGGGGCGCCTCAGCCTCCAGTCCCTCGGAATCAGGACCTCCCCCCATGCTGTCACCTCCTCCAGGAGGGCTGCTAGGCGCTCATCTGAGAAACAAGAGGCACACTGCCCCGCTGCCCTACCCTCCAGCCTGGTCTGCCCCGCTAGCCTACCCTCCGGCCCGGCCTGGCCTGCCTACCCTCCGGACTTGCATGCTGCACATTAGCCCTCTGCTGTGCTCTTCTGCCGGCCATTGTGAGCAGCCTTGCAAAGGCTGCCAGGCCTTCATTTAAACAGGCTGCCGGGTCGCCATTGAACCCGGAAGTCTGTGCACGCCCACTCCCACTATCCTCGGAAGTCGAGAAATACACTGGGCGGGCCTTAATTGGCCCACCCATTTAAAATGGTGGCGCGGACCCGATCGTGGGTGGCGATTGGGGTCGTGCCTGCTCCCGCTCGGCCCACCCGACATGGGGAAAATGGGGAAAATTCTCCCCTTAACAAAACAAAATGGACTTTACAGCTCCAAACGAGTGATCAGGTCACTGAAGAGTAAGGTTGTCCTCCTGTTCCTTTGTTAACAACAATGCTTTTAAATTCTGCCTTGGCAGCATCCAGTGCATGACCAGCTGGCAAAGATGGTATTCAAAGCCTTTACTTTGATCCCCTAAATTATCAATACCCCATCTCAGACCATGTCTGTTTAATTTCGTAATTGGTTAATTTAATTGTTGGTTTGTTTTAATTGGAGTTTGACTACCTATGTACATAATCTCTTGAAAGGGCGATTTTTTTTTACAGACTCTTTTGTTATCTGACTTCACACAATTGTCTATTGTCCATTTGATCATAGCTTTCAGTGAGTCTCGCACAACATGTCTGATTGATACTCATCCAAAGCAGACATATCAAAATAGTGTTTAACTTATAAAGCTTTAAATCCAGCTTTAACATAGCTACTTGATTAATTACTATTTCTTCAATTACAACTTAATTGAGGTACACTATTTGGTCAGTCATCTATTGCTGGCTAGTTCCTAATTATGTAATAAACCTTAATACACGTGAATGATTATAAAGTACAAAAATGGCTTCTTATCTCAGTATTAGCACAAAATGGCATTTTTACCTTGTTAGCTTATTACAATGAATATAACATGAAATTAATCTAAAAATGGTTGAATTACACTAAAATCTAGTACCCATGCTTACTTACAAGAGTAAGGGTACACCTAAAGAGGAAGCAATGACAGTAATTTGTTTCAATTTTGGTCAGGCATTTGGGAAGGAAGGTGAATCTCTCTGCCTTCAGTGAGTTCATGATAAGCTATGCATGCCTTCACATAATCTTTAAACGCTTCAGAAGTCGCCACCTGTTTATAAAAACAAATAAAATAACTAATTATGAGAGAATGCTGCTTAAGTGGATCCAAGTTAACGGGGCTGTCTTGGCTTCCAAAAGCTGAGCAAGATCACTGAAGGAGTCTCCACTTTACATCTGTCAACGTTAACAACTCAGATTAATATAGCTTCCCTTACACCATCCTGCTGCTCCTCTTCCTTTTCCTCTACTTACATGTAGATCATATAAAGTGTAAAATGCATTGCATTGCCATTGCATTAGTCATCCCAGGTATTGTCAACCCTCCAAGAGCATAATTGCTAAATTACACCCTCCTGTGACCCAGAAAGTATGAGGCCATGATCTTCTAACTCAGAATCCAGTAACCGAGTACAAGATAAATGCATTCTGATTAGGAATAAAGAAAGCACATTGATGGCTGGCATTCCATGAATAAATAGAGAAGTTGGAATTGTATTGTGATAAATGTGGAAAGATAATACTGAAGAAAGATGGGAAATATGGAATAGAAGCAAAAAGGAAGATTACAAAGTTTCAGAAGAATGAAAGAAGACTTACAGTCCACATAAAATGAAAATGTTAGGACTTTTATAAACACATCAGAAGAAAAGTCAAAGAAAGGGGTCATGAGGTGGAGGGATCATCTTGCACTTGAGAACATGAGAATGGCAGAGATGCTCAATCAGAACTTTGCTTTAGTTATTACTGCAGAAGGTGAACTGGGACTGTGGGAGAATCTGAGGAGGATATGAAACAGTCACTAATAGAAAGATATATTTTAAAGGAAACTTTATTAAACTGTTAATAGAACAAAATAGAAAAGTCACTAGGTCAGATGTTATACATTCCAAAATACTTTAGAAAAGTGCAAGGAGATAGTGCAGGCACTAAACAATTTTTCCAAAGAAACTTGGAAACAGGCATTGTACCAAGTGAGTGGAGGTTGGTAAATCTGAACATTCCTGTTCAGCAACAGAACCAGGATAAGCCAGAATATTATAAGCTAATTAATTTTACCTTGGTTGTGATTACATTTTATTGAGTCCATAATCTGGATGGTAACATTTAGGAATACGTAGGCTAATCAAGAAAAGTCATGCCAGATTTGTAAAGGGCAGGTCGCTCTTTACTAATTTCATAAAATCAGAATTTGTACCCAATAACGGGAATGTAGTGAATATGATTTTCAGAAGATTTATTTAATAACGTGCCAATTAAGAGATTCCAATTAAGGGGTCTGTTGTGAAAATTAAGACAGTCAGTGTTAAAGGAAAAGTTGCTGCATTGGATAGAGAGATGGCTAGGGTAGAAAGCAAAGAGTAGGGCTATAAATGGATCTGTTAATGGACAGTATGTGAATAGCAGTGTTTCAAGGATCTGCTCATTCCATTGAGTCACAGACACAAGGAGAATGATATCAATGTTCCTGATGATTGTAAATTAGAAGGCATTATAAAATGTAAGGAAAATGCAGGAGGTTGTGAGAGGATGTAGGTTAGCATAACATGCAGGTTGGTGGAAAATGCAGAAAAATATCAAGTACTACATTTTGGCAAAAAGAATAATGAAAGCAAGTAACTCACTTGATCCTTGCTGGTTTTGAACCCTTCACCATTTTAACAGGCTCATCCTGACAGCCAGCAAGGCTCTTACGCCAGGCAAATGAGAGAAATTCAAGTCAGTGTTTAATGATGTCATTCAGATCCTGACTTTTTTTAACTGTTTTGTTCAGTGTTTGTTGCTAGTTTTGACAGGATCACTGCAAAGAAACAGTAGGCCCAAAAGACAGACAATTTTAAGAGTGTTCCTCTGGACCCTAAGAGGAAGCCCGAGGTTTCCTTCCCTGGATTGTGACCGCCTAACTTGCAAACTCCAACCTCCCCACCCCCACCACCAGGGACAGTTGCCATGGGTCCCCAGCCATAACCTCCTGCTGCCTGCTACACTTGCCTGATCCCTGCCTGGTGGCCTCATTATCAGTGATACTGGGTCAGGCAGTAGTTGGACCTGGTATATTTAAATAAGGCCCGAGAGATTAAATGACCCAAGCCATGTTGGGGCTTGACTGACAGCCGCAAACTCATGCCTCACACCCACTGAAACCTGGGGTTTATAATTATATTTTATGTGGAATTAGGTTAGTCTTTGTAAAAGAAGAATACTGAAGGATGCGGGGGAAGGACAGAGAAATGAGACTGCTGTACATAGTTCTGGTACTGGCTCATATGAAATGCACTAAGTGTGGTGTAATTTCTGAGATTTTATGAAACTGTTCACATGACCAAGTTAAGGCTCCAGGGTTTCAAAATGCAAGAGCTTCCTAAATAAGAAAACTAATGCATGCTTTTAGAGTTACAAACTGCAGCTAGAAAGATCAGGCAATAGAACAGACTTTACCTGCAACTGTAACTTTAAAGTGCCTGCTTTTCTTAGCGTTAATCCTTGGCCTGTCGGATCACCTATGCACGGCACATAGAGGAATATCAGGCCGAGTATTTGCACAGCAGCAAGGGAAATCATCCACTGATCTTATTTTCACCATCAATTTCAATCAATGGAAAATAAGGCAGATCCCCTTGTGGGCATACAACCTTCCCTAAAATTCTTCATGCACAGCGCTGACCAGATCCATTATACATTTTTTAATTCATTCACAGGATGTGGGCATTGCTGGCTAAGCCAGCATTTATTGCCCAACCCTAATTGTCCTTGAGAAGATGTTGGTGATCCATCATCTTGAACCGCTGCAGGCCATGTGGTGTAGGTACACCCACAATGCTGTTAGGAAGGAAGTTCCAGGATTTTAACCCAGCAACAGCGAAGGAATGGTGATATAGTTCCAAGACAGGATGGTGTGTGGCTTGGAGGGGAACTTGTAGGTGATGGTGTTCTCATGCATCTGCTGCCCTTGTCCTTCTAGGATGTAAAGGCTGTGGGTTTGGCAATACTGTTGAAGGAACCTTGGTGAGTTGCTGACATGCATCCTGTAGTTGGAGGGAGTGGTCCATCAGTGGTGGAGGGAGTGAATGCCAATCAAGTAGGCTGCTTTGTCCTGGATGGTGTCAAGCTTCTTGAGTGTTGATGGAGCTGCAATCACCCAGGCAAGTGGAAAGTATTCCATCACTCTCCTGACTTATGTCTTGTAGATGATGGACAGGCACTGGGGAGTAAGGAGGTGAGTTACTTGCCACAGAATTCCCAGCCTCTGACCTACCCTTGTAGCCATAGTATTTATGTGGCTGGCCCAGTTCAGTTTCTGGTCAATGGTAATCCCCAGAATTTTGATAGTGGAGGATTCAGCGATGGTAATATCATTGAATGTAAAGGGGGGATGCTTTTTCTCTTGTTGGAGATGGTCATTGCCTGGCGCATGTGTGCCATAAATGTTACTTGCGCTTATCAGCCCAAGCCTGAATATTGTCCAAGTCTTGCTGCAAATGGACTTGGAAAGCTTAGGATCTGAGAAATCACAAATGGCGCTAAACATTGTGCAATCACCAGTGAACATCTCCACTTCTGACCTTATGATGGAAGGAAGGTCATTGATGAAACAGCTGAAGATGGTTGGGCTTCGGACACTACCCTGAGGAACTCCTGCAGCGATACCCTGGGACTGAGATGATTAACCTTCAACAGCCACAACTATCTTCCTTTATGCTAGGTATGACTCCAACTAGTTGAGGTATTTCCCTCAATTTCCCTGACTTCAGTTTTGCTTGGGCTCCTTGATGCCACACTAGGTCAAATGCTGCCAAGGGCAGTCACTCTTACTTCAGTTCTTGAGTTCGGACTTTTTTGTCCATGTATGGACCCAGGATGTAATGAGGTCAGGAGCTGTGTGGCACTGGTGGAACCCAAACTGAGCGTCAGCAGGTTATTGCTGAGTGCCGCATGATAGCGCTATCAACAACACCTTCTATCACTTTGCTGATGATTGAGAGTAGACTGATGGGGTGGCGATTGTCTGGCTTGTATTTGTCCTGTTTTTTGTGTACAGGACATACCTTGGCAATTTTCCACATTGTTGGGTAGATGCCAGTGTTGTAGTTGTACTGAAGCACCTTGGCTAGGGGCCCATCTAGTTCTGGAGCACAAGTCCGCAGGACTATTGCCAGAATGTTGTCAGTGCCCATAGCCTTTGCAGTATCCAGTGCCTTCGGCTGTTTCTTGATATCACAAGGAGTGAATCAAATTGGCTGACTGGCATCTGAAGCTGGGGACCTCCAGGGGAGGCTGAGATTGATCATCTATTTGACACTTGGTTAAGGATGGTCGCAAATGCTTCAGCCTTATCTTTTGCACGGATATGCTGGGTCCCCCATCATGAATGATGGGGATATTTATTGTGGAGCCCTCTCCTCCAGTTAGTTGTTTAATTGTCCACCACCATTCATGACTGATGTGGCAGGTCTGAATACCTTAGATCTGAGCCATTGATTGTGGGATCGCTTAGCCCTGTCTATCATATGCTGCTTCCATTGTTTGGCACACAAGTAGTCTTGTGCTTTAGTTTCACCAGGTTGAGACCTCATTTTTAGTTATGTCTGGTGCGTGGCATGCACTCCTGCACTCCTCATTGGACCAGGGCTGATTACGCTGGCTTGATGATAATGCTAGAGGAAGGATATGCTGGGCCATGAGGTTACAGTTTGTGTTTGAATACAATTTTGCTGCTGCTGATTGCCCGCAGTGCCTCATGGATGCCCAGCTTTGAGTTATTAGATCTGTTTGAAATCTATCCCATTTTGCACTTTGCTAGTGCCACACAACATGATAGAGATCGGATGCATAAACAGGAAAACCTGTCTCATTATTACAATTGTTATACAATGGTAATGAGAGTACAGCATTTTCATTCGTCCAACCAAATGTGAAAGAAATCACATCGGGCAGAATTTAGCCCTTGTCGGGCGGGCTTGGTGGGGGTGGGTGGGGGCGATCGGGTCCGGAGCGGAATTTCACACAGGCGGGCCAATTAAAGCCCACCCAGCATGAAACGCGAGCAGTAGCGCTCAGCACTGTCTGTGCAGGCGGTGGAGGAGTGCGAGCATGAATTTTGCACATGTGCGTGAGTTCAGGCTTACAAATCTCCCTGGGGCACAGAGCTGCCTCAGGGAGATGAAGAGTTTTCAGAAAAATAAATAAAGACTCATAAAATGTTATAAACCGTGCCCCCTCTCGTGACTCTCACATGAGCAGGGACATGTTATTAATTAAATTTTAAAATTTTAATTTTATTTTTATTTGCTTTCAGAAACCTCATCCCGCCCGTGGATGAGGTTTCCAAAGGAGTGCAAAGGCTGCTTGGCCTTTTCACCTGCCTGCTGACCATAAGGTTGGACGTGCAGTGGAAAATGTAAGTTAATTGAGGCTTCAATAGCCTTAATAGGCCTTTCAATTGTTGGCGGGCGTGCTGCCAAATCCCGCACGCTCCCGCCGACTGAAATATTGCGCGAATGTGCATTGACGTCAGAATGCTCGCCTGACGTCAACACTCGTCATTTTACGCTCGAGCAGGTCGGGCGCGCACCTGCCCGCCAAGGTAAAAATTTTGCCCATGATGCATGTGCCTTGAAATCATGTGATATAAAAGCCAATGCCATCAAATTACTCAATAGTATTCAGGGTCCGTTTCACAATAAATTCAAAACAAAATGGTTAATTAGTAAAAACAATTAGAAAAATATCATTATGGTAGATTTTAAATTAAAATGTTAAGGCTTTAAATCCCTATAAAGTATATTTTCCATGAAAGCGTCTATAAAATTGACATTGGGTGCAAGTTAATATAAAATGTAATAAAGCAAAATTAATTAACTGGATGCCACATTATGATACTTCAGCACAGTTGCTATTACATCCCTCTAAAATATTAAACATAATTCTTTCGATAATATATCATGCCTAATGTGAGTTTAATAAAAGGGTGCTTAATCCTGAAAAGTTCTTTTGGTATTCAAAATATATGCAAAATTGTAACAATTCAGAGTAACTGCACTGGAGGTTTTTGCCATTGATTTTCAGTAGATGATTCAGATGAATTAAGCACCAATCCTTGAGGACCTGAACCTAAGAACATAGCTACAAGGAGAAGCCGGAAACAATTCTCAACTTGAATAATTCAGTTCAGTGGAGTGCGCTGTGCCTTGGTTTGAACTGCTTTCCTTCGGTTCAGAGAGATTAGCAGTTGCTCTGAGCAGTTGTGCCTGCTGAAAGGTTACTTTGACACATCCTTGAAATGATTTCTGCAGCTTTCAAGGCACATTTTCACTTTCAGGCAGATAGATCTGATATATGCTGGGCACCAGAAGGCCAGAAAATGAAATCCCTTGCTAATTCTGTGCCCTGTTTAATAGCATCTCTTGGTAAATCATGAATAAGTCAAGAATCTGGAAAGAGATCTAGTTTAAAATTCCTGTCAGAGCATGTTACTACATATTCTGGATATATTTGACTTCCTTTGCTGACAGCCCTGGCTCATTCCAGTGAATATTTTACCACTACTTTTCCCCCTTTTTAGATTTTTTTGTATATACCAGCAGCCAATAAGTGAGATTTAAGAAGAAAGCTCTTACTCTTGGAAATGATCTACTTCACTTGTATGTAAGAAAAACACAGTAATGACAGGCCAGTTGATAGTTACGTTAGTGTTGAATTTGGCTTTCATTGTGCTGTATTTCTATGAGAACAGGAAACTAATGGCTTCACCACTTTCAGAAATCTTAGAGAATACGCTAAAATTGAACTTGTCTACAAATGACCTCTTCCATTCCTATAATAGGATTTTCACTCTCCTGATAAACTTGTATTTTAGGTAAAATAAACAGAAAACACTGCAAATGCTGGAAATCCAAAAAAATATATATACTAAATACACACAGCAGGTTACCGGGGTGATGGAAGGTTGCACACAATGGGCTTTTTTAGCCAAGGCTGAAAACAGATAGTAAATAGATGGTATCCTAGTAAGGCACGCATATTTGAAAATCTGGTTTTAGCGCACAATTTTGGGCTGATCGTTGATTACCATAATTTAAACTTGCCTGGAGGTGTCAAGCCTGATGCCTGCAGGTTTAACACTCAAATATTGATTGGGTGCAATTTTCCCAGAGCATTATATATTCCTCGCACCCACTTCCACTGAATGTGTGGCTAACTGACACACAGCACCAGGTTTCAGGGTGAGCCAGTAACCGAGGGAGAGAGTGCACAAGTTCTCTGATGTGCCACTGGAGGTCCAGGTCGAGCAAGTCCAGAGGAGGAGAAGGAATGTCCTGTACTGGATGGGGAAAGGATGCCACCTGATTCCCCTCTCTCTTTCCTGTAGCTGTTGCTGCTGTTCTGCCTGAACTAATTCTCATCCCATTCCTTAATCAGACCAAGGGGCTCCACTAGAAAGATACCAATGGCCAAGCATTCCTTTCCTCCTGGTGACTTCTATAAATTGGGGTATAACAACACTTACTCTTTTGAGGTGAAGTCCTCAGGGAATTTCTGGAATAAATGTTCCTCAAAGGTTGGTATAATCTTAAGAAAATGTTCTAGAGAGTCTCTCAATGTGTTTCAGAGACCCCTTCACTGCTCCAGAAACAATGATCATGAAAAGGCGAGTGTTCTGTTAAGTGATGAGTATCCCTTTAAGTAGCACTTTAAATTGACACCAATGCTGCGCTTTCACTCCCAAACAGATGGTCACTGTTAGGAGAGGACACTGGCTGAAGTACTAGCCATCAAAATACTATGCAGCCTTCTTACTGAGCGCAAGCAGGGGTGGAATTTTATGGCGCCGTCATGGTGGGGGCAGGGGCATAAAATGTGGCAAGCCATTCAAAGGTCCATTGACTTCTGTGGGACTGGAAAATTCCACTGGCAGGGGAGGGCATGAAGTTCCACCCCAGGTCTTTTATGTTACAATCAGCTAGTTAATGAGTCTCTGGGTACCATTTCTAGCACAAGCTTCAACTCTTTACCAAGACGGTGTCTTGCACAGGCTAAACCAACGTTTCAGCTTCAGACTCCATCGTGGCTACCTCTTCAACCCTTTCGAGCCTAAGTATTCTGTGAAAATTGCCCCCCCAAAGTGTCATAATCTATCTTTTCTTTCTTAAAGATACTGCCTGACCTGCTTTTTTTGCAGTTTTCACTTTTAGTTTAGTTATTGCTATTCAGGGCAGCAGATTTGAAGAAGTCCTATTTTGTGTCATGGGGGAGAATTTTATCCGTCTTGGGGGCTGAGTGGAAGCGGGAGCGGGTGGGCGCGCAGCCGATGGCTGCCCGCGATCGGCTGCGCGCCGCCATTTTATGTGGGTGGGCCAATTAAGGTCTGCCCAGCGTGTCGCACACCTGGAAGTGCTGAGCGCTCCTTGTGCGGGTGGGGGGAGCAGGCTGAGTTGGGGCACGTGATACAGCACAGAAATTTGTGCCTCAGGGAGGTTAGTTTGATTAGCAAAAATTTTGATCAAGTAACAAAAAATTTTTAAGACATGTCCCCTCAGGTGACAGTGTCACATGAGCTGGGACATGTCAATGAACTTTAATAAAAATTTTTATTCAATTTATAAACACTTCATGAAACCTCATCCTGCCAGTGGATGAGGTTTCATGATAAATACGAAGGCCGCCTGGGCTCTTCACCTGCCCGTCCAACCTTAAGGTTGGCTCTGTTAAGTATTAAGTGTTTTAACTAGCTTTTAACTGGCCTTAATAGGCCTTTGACAGTTCAGCGGGCTCACACCGGAGTCGACTGCGCGCCCGCCAAAATGAAAATTGGAATGATGCGCGGTGAGGTCAGGATGCACTCTCGACGTCACTGCGCGTCATTTTATGCGTCGGCGAGAGGGACCTGCCCTCGCACGCCAACCCGAAGATTCTGGCCATGATCTCAGTTCGTTTCTTTCATGCTGTTCACCTTAATTTTTACCCTTTCCCTCCCGGTTGGTAACTTTGGCTGGGATTTTCCAGTCCCGCCGTGGGATGCGGTGGGCCAGCCAAACGTTCATTGACTTTCTGTGGGACTGAACGATCCCGGTGATGGGTGGGGACAGAAAATCCCGCCCTTTGATCCTGGAGCATTATCACCAGTCTTTTCTCCTTAGAAATGCTGACTGACTTGCTGTGCATTTCCAGAATTATTTTTTGACATTGATGCTACCCAGGATATTGCAGATAAAAGGAAGTTAAAATGTGCAAAATGTTACAGGGATGGTGGCAAAATGATTCTTGTAATTTATAACATTGCTTTTATGTAATCTTCAAATGCAATGTTATTTCCTAAAGCCACAGTCCACGGTTCTATTGAATGGCATTTCAATTCCCAAAGGATCGCACAGCTAGCCTACAGGCTATAGGGCTAATGTTACCCACAATTATTCATCTCTTCATTACTTGCCTGAGTTGAGATTTCTGGAAAACCAAGGCTAATCATGGTTATAGCTGCTAATCAGTATAATGAAAGAAGTCTGGTGGAACATGCATGTTTTTAGCAAAATGCACTGTGGAACCTTTATAGTTCAAGCTGACACAAACTCTGGAACTCATAGAAAAGTTACGGTGCAGAAAGAGGCTATTCAGCCCATCTTGGCTGCACCGGCCAAAAAGAGGAAAAACAAACTAGCCGCTCATTTTAACCCCACTTTCCAGCACCTGATCCGTAGCCTTGCAGGTTCCAGCACTTCAGGTGCAGGTCCAGGTACCTTTTAAATGAGTTGAGCATTTCAACCTCAACCATCAATTTAGGCAGTGAATTCCAAGTGCCCGCCACCCTCTGGGTGAATAAGGTTTTCCTCATGTCCCCTCTAATCCTTTTACCAATTACCTTAAATCTATACTCTCTGGTAACTGACCCCTCAGCTAGGGGAAATAGGTCTTTCCTGTCTCCCCTATCTGGGCCCCTCATAATTTTGTACACCTCAATTAGGTCACCCCTTATCCTCCTCTGTTCTAAGGAAAACAACCCCAGCCTATCCAATCTCCTCTCATAGCTGCAATTTTCAAGCCCTGGCAACATTGTTGTAAATCTTCTCTGCACTCTCTCCGGAGCAATTATATCCTTCCTGTGACCAGAACTGCACAAAACATTCCAGCTGTGGCCTTAGCAGCGTTTTATACAGCTCCAGCATTACATCCCTGTTTTTATATTCAATACCTTGCTCAATAAAGGAAAGCATTCCATATACTTTTTTGACCAACTTGCCCATCTGTCCTGCCACCTTCAAGGACCTGTGGACATGCACTCCAAGGTCTCTCACTCCCTCAAACCCTCTCAATCGTGTCTGCACCTGCCAAAAAGAGAAAAAACAAACTAGCTGCTCATTTTAATCCCACTTTCCAGCACCTGGTCCATAGCCTTGCAGGTTACAGCACTTCAGATACTTTATTGAGTATTCCCTTGTTTTGTTTGCCTTCCCCAAATGTATTACCTCATATTTTTCCAGATAGAATTCCATTTGCCATTTCTGCCCCACTCAACCAAATCATTGATATCATTCTGGAGTCAACTGCTATCCTCTTCAATATCAACTACATGGCCAATTTTTGTGTTATCTGCAAATTTCCCAATCATGCCTCCCACATTTAAGTCTAAATCATTAACATATACAACAAACAGCAAGGGCCCCAGAACTGAGCCCCATGGAACACCATTGGAAACTGTTTTCCATTTTCAAAATCAGCCATTAACCATTACCCTTTGTTTCCTGTCACTGAGCCAATTTTAGATCCAACATGCCCCATTCCCCTGTATCCCAGGAGATCCTACTTTCCTGACCAGTCTGCCATGTGGGCCCTTGACGAATGCCTTACTGAAATCCATGAAGACAACATCCACTACACTACCCTCATCAATCCTCCTTGTTACTTCCTCAAAAAATCCTATTAAGTTAGTAAGACACGATCTTCCCTTAACAAAACTATGCTGATTGTCCCTGACCAATCTGTGACTTTTTAAATGACAGTTTATCCTGTCTCGCAGAATTGTTTCCAATAATTTTCCCACCACCGAAGTCAGACTGACCAGCCTATAGTTTTCTGGCCTATCCCTCACATCCTTTTTAAATAATGGAACATTGTTCACAGACCTCCAATCCTCTGGGGCCTTGCCTGTATCTAGTGAAGATTGGAAAATGATCCTCAGAGTATCCCTTATTTCCCCCCTGTCTTCCTTCAACAGCTTGGGAACCAATCCATCTGGCCCTGATGATTTATCCACCTTCAAGGGTGCCAGTCCCTCCAGTACTTCTTCTCTCACTATGCTTATTGTATCTAATATTTCACACTCCTCCTCTTTAACTAGAAAATCTGCATAATCTCTCCCCTTAGTGAAGACAGAGACAAAGTACTTATTGAGAACCCTGCTCACATCTTCTGCATCAACCTACAAGTTACTATGTACATCTCTGATAGGCCCTAACTTTTCCTTAGTTATTCTCTTGCGCTTAATGTACTGGTAAAGCATCTTAGGATTTTCTTTGATTTTACTTGCCAATATGTTTTCATGTCCTCCCTTTGCTTTCCTAATTTCCATTTTTACTTCATCCCTATACTTTCTATACTCCTCCAGGCTTTCTACAGTATTAAGTCTTTAGTGATTCATAAGCTTTATTTTTCTGCTTTATCTTGGCCTATATGCTTCTGGATAACCAGGGGGCTCCAGATTTTGTAGTACCACCCTTTTTCTTTGTGGGGACATGTCTACACTGTGCCTGTAGAATCTCGCCTTTGAATGCCTCCCACTGATTTGACACAGTTTTCCCTTCTAATAGCTGTATCGAGTCCACTCTCGCCAGCTCACCTCTCAGCTTTGTTAAAATTGTCTTCCCCCAATTTAGAACTTTTACTCTTATTCTATCTTTGTCCTTTTCCATAATGATGCTAAATCTAACTATATTATGGTCACCATCTCCAAAATGTTCCCCTACTGCTACATCATGCATTTGCCCAGCTTCATTTCCTAAGACTAAACCCAGAATTGCGCCCCCTCTCATTGGGCTAGTTATGTGCTGGCTAAAAAAGCCCTCTTGAATGCAGTTCAAGAACTTTGCACCATAAGACCATAAGACATAGGAGCAGAAATTAGGCCATTCGGCCCATCGAGTCTGCTCTGCCATTCAATCATGGCTGATAAGTTTCTCAACCCCATTCTCCTGCCTTCTCCCCGTAACCTTTGATCCCCTTACCAATCAAGAACCTATCTATCTCAGTCTTAAATACACCCAATGACCTGGCCTCCACAGCCTTCTGTGGCAATGAATTCCATAGATTCACCACTCTCTGGCTAAAGAAATTTCTCCTCATCTCTGTTCTAAAAGGTCTTCCCTTTACTCTGAGGCTGTGCCTTCCTACTAATGGAAACATCTTCCCCACGTCCACTCTATCCAGGCCTTTCAGTATTCTGTAAGTTTCAATCAGATCCCCCCTCATCCTTCTAAACTCCATCGAGTATAGACCCAGAGTCCTCAAATGTTCCTCATATGTTAAGCCTTTCATTCCTGGGATCTCTGTGCCCTTCACACTGTTCGTATCCCAATTGCTATGAGGGTAGTTGAAGTCACCACCGATTACTGCCCTATTGTTTTACACTCAGAAATCTGTCTACATATTTGCTCTTCTAACCCCCTTCCACTATTTGGGTGTCTATAATACACCCCTAGCAATGTGGCTCCCCCTTTTTATTAATTCTGAGCTCAACCCATATGGCCTCATTTGATGCCTCATTTAGTATATCATCCCTCCTCATAGCTGTAATTGATTCTTTAAACAATAATGCTACACCCCCAACTTTTTTATCTCCCCCCCTATCCTGCCTGAAAACTCAATATCCAGGGATGTTGAGCTGCCATTTTTACCTCTCCTTAAGCCAAGTTACCGTACAGCAATGGTATCGTGCTGCCATGTGTCTATGTGTGCCCTCAGCTCATCGACTTTATTTACCATGCTTCTTGCATTTATATATACACCTTTTAACACTCCCAGATTTCTGTGCTGCACACTTTTTAACCTGCGCTGCTTCTGTCTTTCAGAGTCACTCACTAATTCTCCACCTCCCATTCCCTGCTCTGAATTTGCCCTCCGGTTCCCATCCCCTGGCAAAACTAGTTTTAACCCCCCACAACAAAACAGGTCTTCAACTTCTGGATTCTTTGACAGATTCTGTAAATACATCTTTGTATAAATATTTGCTTTAGAATAGTTACAACTGGGCCAGGGTTTCCCGGTCGGCGAGCAGGGGGCGGGGCCCTCTTGCCGACACGTGAAATTACCCGGGATGTTGCCGGGTGGAACTCCTGACATCACCCCGCTTCATTTCAATTTTCAGGTAGGCGGGGGCTCAGCCGAATCAGCTGTGCGCCCACCGACCTGTCAGTGGCCAATTGAGGCCATTGGCAAAGTAATTAAAACAATTAGTGGACCTGCCTGTCCAACCTTAAGGTTGGCGGGCAGGCTGGGAGCCCTGGCAGGCATTGGAAAAAGCATGGAACCTCATCCACGGGCAGGATGAGGTTTCATGTAGGTTTTTAAAAATTTAATACAAGCATATTTAAAAGTGATGGACAAGTCCCAGCTCATATTACAGTGTCACATGAGGGGACATGTCAGGGAAATTTATTTTTTCTGTTTTTAAGATTTTTTATTGTGGAGCCGATCTCCCTGAGGCTGCACTTAGCCTCAGGGAGATGAGTGCGCTCTTTCGTGAAAGAGCACACTCTTGGCTTAGGGAATCCCCCCCCCGCCTGCGTAGGGAGTGCATAGCACTTCCAATGGAGACGTCATGCTGGGCGGGCCTTAATTGGCCCGCCCACGTAAAATGGCGGCATGCTCCCAATCGGGGGTGCTGATCGGAGGCGCACCCGCTCCTGAACTTCCCCCCCGATGAGGGAAAATTCTGCCCTTGACATTTACAGCAATATTTTGGAGTTGTTGTATTTGCATTGTATTAGCCCTTTGGTCAGGTGCAAAAACCTATGCCCTTACAAACAGATGGTTCAACCTGTTCAAGGGACGAATTCTCGCAGGTAGCTCAAGTTGGGAATTTTCTCAACTTGACAGACCCATCTTGGTGGAAAGTGCCCCATCAGATCCAATTTTCCTTCGTGGGAGGCAGGGGTGAGATAGAGTCGGGCCCACTGCCCTAGAAATAGATCGGAGGTGGTCACATGCTGAGGCACCCGGGGGCTGCATCCCAGTTGTTTGCCTATATTTTAAGCCTTCTAGCTCACACCCCCTCACCATCCCCCCCCCCCCACCCACTCCCCATGCCAACTCATGGCCTCCACCCACCCCAATGACTCATACCTTGCATGCCAACTAATGGCACTTCCATGCCCATTTACCCAGTATACACTCTGCAAAGAACCAATGAACCCTACAGTAACACTGGCATGTCTGGAACTGCTTAAAATATACACATTCATAATTTTCTTTAAAAAACTGCTGCTGCTACAACCCTATAAAAGTGCCAATCAATCAAATCTTTAAGTGAATTATGCGGCTTGGCTAAGAGATTCCCATAATACTGATACAGATAAGGGAAAACTTTGTTTGATTGACAGCTTTATAATGTTATAATATGCTGATCTCTTCTTTTCAATACTTCAATGTTTGTTTGCACAAGATAAAGAAGTGTCTAATGTTTATAGCTTCTGTTATTGTTACCTTAAATGTCTTGTTGAATGAGGACACTGCGAATGGGGGCAGGAATCCTGGAATCAGGCCTCGCTCGCCATTCTTAAATGGCTCTGGAGCCCTTACGACTCTGTGAAAATCTAGCCCCATGTTCCTGCATTAAAGAGGACAGTTCAGAGGATCAAATGATAGTTCACTGACAATAATGTTGCATTTGTGTTTGAACATATGCTTATTTTAAAAATTCCAATGGAAATTCAGGTTTCTCAAGGTTGAAAGGATATAAAGCTTATAGTTTAAGTTTGCACCCGGCCATTTCCCATAGCAGTGCAGATAAGTTATCAATACCTGCTGTCCTTTAACATAGTGAGTTTAGAGGGGATAACTGCAGGAAGAAGGGAGTAAATAAAGAGACGGAGAGAAGTGGAGGCGAAAAGACGGATGTAAAGTGGGACAGAGACCTTTGAAATGGAAATACTGTTCAAATGCAGGAGGGGAAGCAGATCTAGAAATGCTGCTCAGTGGACATGGCCTGTGTGGGGGCAGGGGGAGGTGTTCCCAATACTGGAGATGGTGCTTCAGGCTGTGGGAAATGGATAACCCAATTTTAAAAGTGCTATTTAGTGGGAGTGTGCAGTGGAGGGTGGCGGGGGGGGGGTGGGAATTGATGGAGACGGCCTAGCTATTACTTAATAGGAGGAGGAAAGTTTTGCAATGTGGCTTATTGTGGAGCCTGAGAGAGAGGAGAAAGAGAAGTTGGGGAACAAGCTGGAGAGAGAGGGGGAGAGGTTGAGGTAATGGGGAGATGGGGAGAGGGGAGGAGTGAAGATGAAGCCTGATCGTCCAAGCTCAAAAAGGGGAGGAGAATATCCCACTGTCAACTCTTCAGAGACGAGGGAAGAAAGACAGGTTCACAGAGAACTGCCAAGAAAGGGGAGGGACAATCATACACCAGCACTCAGTGTGGTGCTGGGGGGGGCGGTGGGGAGTGGGGGGTGGGGGGGAGGCTGCAGGTTATTTTGGGTGAACAAAGTGTAGTTACAATGCACAACGTGGTGTTCAGAGGTCTTGGGACCAAAGACATAGAAGGAAACACCGAGTGGTTGGGACCAAGCAAGGGGTGGCACAAGTCAGGAGTGTGATGGAATACTCCCCACTTGCCTGGATGAGTACAGCTCCAACAACATTCAAGAAGCTGGACACCATCCAGGACAAAGCAGCCCACTTGATTGGCACCCCTTCCACAAACATTCACTCCCTCCACCACCGACGAACAGTGGCAGCAGTGTGTACCATCTACAAGATGCACTGCAGGAACTCACCAAGCTTCCTTAGACAGCACCTTCCATGACTGCTATCATCTAGAAGGACAAGGGCAGCAGATAGATGGGAACACCAACACCTGGAAGTTCCCCTCCAAGTCACTCACAATCCTGACTTGGAAAGATATTGCTATTCCTTCACTGTCGCTGGGTCAAAATCCTGGAACTCCCTTCCTAACAGCACTGTGGGTGTACCAATACCTCATGGACTGCAGCGGTTCAATAAGGCAGCTCACCACCACCTTCTCAAGGGCAATTAGGGATGGGCAATAAATGCTGGCCCAGCCAGCGAAGCCCACATTCCGTGAATGAATAAAAAATATGAGTGTCCAGCTGTCAACTTGCGACTGTCAAATTCTGAATGCCAAATGCCAATGCATTTTGAGAATTATTTATTCTGTGGAGAAGAAAAATGAAGAACAATTTAAACAAAACTAACAACGCAAAGAATAAACTGAGTAAGTTTTTAGTTTTTATTTCTTTCTGTGAAAATCCAATTGGTTCCAATTCAGAGCTAAAGGCGTAAATTAAATTGCTCCACAGTGCCACCATGTGGCCAGACTGTGGGACCATGGGAGGGCGTGATTCGTATGGAAGAATTCATAGACACTTGACTTGCCTGGAGGTGCTAAATTGGACTGCAGGTTTGGTGCTCAAGTGCTGATTAGACACAATTTCCATGGTGCAGTATATGTGGGTTTCTCATAAAGATGTGGAGTGTACTGACTGACTAGTGACACGTTTGAGGATGACTCGAAGACCGAGGGAGACAGTACACAGATCTGCAGACACAGCACTGGAGGTCCAGCTGGAAGAGGTCCAGGGAGGCAAGCTGTGTGGCAAACACCAGGGGAAGGAGTCCACTTCGCCCTCGCACTCTTTCCTGCAGCAGCTGGTGCTGTTCTGCCTGGCCTCATGTCCTCACCCTTCTCCTGGAGTCCAGGGGAACCCCTAGCAAGAAGCAAATGACCAAACACCCTCTTTCGGCTGGTGACTCCAAAAGGTAGAGTAGAACAGAGCTTATTTTTTATTAGGTGAAATTGTCAGAAAATTTCTGAAGTAAATGTTGATAGAGAATTGGTGATATTATGATATGTGCCTGCGTGCATTGTAATGTGAAGGTGCTCGGCAGAGCAAGGTTTAACGTGGAACTGGAGAATAGCACTGCCGATGTTGTGATGCATAGAGTCTCATGGAATTCTCTAAGAACAACACTCTGTAAGCAGTCTCCCTGCATGGCAGTAACAGCTCCATGCATGATAACCTTGGAACTTTAAGTAGTTAAAGACTACCAATAAAGAGTTCATTTTTAAACATACTGCTTTGCAGGATCTCACGAATGAGCCACCATCCCACAGAAGCAAAAAGAACACATGTTACGACAGGTGAAGTCTTGAAAAAGCGTTCCAGAAAGCCTCCCAATGTGTCTTGAAATTCCTCTTCAAACCTCCAGGAGCAAGTGAACAGTAAAAGATGATTTACCTTTAAATAGCACCAGCAATCCTCTGCATTGCTTTAATTTACTCCCAATCATCTGATTGTTGTTACGAGAGGGCATTAGTTTAAGTGCTATTCACCAAAATACGGTGCTATCTCATTGCCAGCAGGCAATTTAAATGACAATCAGTTGTTAGTGGTTCTCTAGGCAGGCACTGCTTCAACAACCTTCAACAACCTTCAACTCCTTTAACAAGATGGTCCCTTGCACTATATGTGGGCCAAACCGATGCTTCAGTTTAAGACCCCACCATGGCCACCTCGGAGGCTCTTTAGTACCTAAAATATCCTGAGAAAATCATCCCCTGGGAATTAAGGCCAAGTGTAGTCTTCAAACTAAGGCTTCCTGGTTATAAAAAAGTGTGGCTATGGGTAGCCGCATGGGTCCTAGATAGGCCTGTCTCTTTATGGGGTATGTGGAACTTCCTTGTTCCAGTCCTACTCAGGCCCCCTCCCACAACTCTTTCTCTGGTACATCAATGACTGTTTCGGTGCTACTTCATACTCTCGTCTGGACCTGGAAAAATTAATCAATCTAGCTCCCAATTTCCACTCCTCCATCACCTTCACAAGGTCCATCTCGGACACTTCCCTTCCCATCCTTGACCTCTGTATCTCCATTTCTGGTGATAGATTGTCCAAAAATATTCATTACAAGCCCACCGACTCCCACAGCTACCTCCACTGCAGCTCCTCAACCCTGCTTCCTGTAAGGACCCCATCCCATTCTTTCAGTTCCTTCACCTCTGTCACATCTGTTCCGATGATGCCACTTGCCAAAACGGTGCTTCTAACATGTCTTCCTTCTTCCTTAACCAAGGTTTCCCCCCACTGTGGTTGACAGGGCCCTCAACCGTGTCTGACCCATCTCCTGTGCCTCTGCCCTGACATCTTCCCCTCCCTCCCAGAAACATGATAGGATCCCCTTGTCTTGACTTTTCACCCCACCAGCCTCTGCATTCAAAGGATCATCCTCCGCCATTTCCACCAACTCCAGCATGATGCCACCACCAAACACATCTTCCCTTCAGCCCCCCGTCAGCATTCTGTAGGGAACATTCCCTCCGGGACACCCTGGTCCACTCCTCCATCACCCCCTACACCTTGACCCCCTCCCACCGCACCTTCCCATGCAACGGCAGAAGGAGCAACACCTGCCCCTTTACCTCCTCCCTCCTCTCTGTCCAAAGGCCAAAACACTCCTTTCAGGTGAAGCAGCGCTTCATTTGTACCTCCTTCAACTTGATTTACTGCATTTACTGCTCCCAATGCGGTCTCCTCTACATTGGAGAGACCAAACGCAGACTGGGTGACCGCTTTGCGGAACACCTTCAGTCTGTCTGCAAACATGACCCAGGCCTTTCGGTCACTTGTCATTTCAACACTCCACCCTGCTCTCATGCCCACATGTCTGTCCTTGGCCTGCTGCAATGTTCCAGTGAAGCTCAACGCAAACTGGAGGAACAGCACCTCATCTTCCAACTAGGCACTTTACAGCCTTCCGGACTGAATATTGAGTTCAACAACTTCAGATTATGAACTCTCTCCTCCATCCTCATCCCCTTTTTTTTATCCCCTTCTACATTCATTTTTATTTTTTATCCACTTATTTTATTTTTATTTTTATTAATTTTTCCGTAGTTTTAACCCCTTTTTTTAATCCCATTTTTGATCCTTTATTTCCTCACCACCGCCCCCTCCCCCCAACCCATCCCCTACAGGGCCATCTGTTACTTGTTCTATGTTGTTCTTTCACACAATGCTACCCTTGTTCTGCTATAATCACATTCTGCTTTCTTACCTTATTGCCACTATTAGCACCTTTTTTTTAGCACTAACCACTACAATCCCTTTGTCCTTTAGCTCATGACATCTTTGTCAATCCGTCCTTTATCCCCACCTATCACTGGCCTTCTATCCAGCTCCACCTCCCCTTAAATAGTCTAAATTTTATCACATTTCCACTCCTCTTCAGCTCTGAAGAAGAGTCATGCGGACTTGAAACTTTAACTTTGTTTCTCTCTCCACAGATGCTGTCAGACCTGCTGAGTTTTTCCAGCATTTTCTGTTGTTGTTTCCTGGATGCTTCCTTGACTCTGCATTCTAAAATTCCTCGTCCTAGCTTTCGCCACGGGCCACAGTAAGTATTCCACTTCCAGAGGTTCAACAACATTTTGTGCACTTTAATGTGCGTTTTTCCCACTGCTCATTGGCATGGACACTTTCAATTGATTGGTCGATGGAGCTGACTATACTGGAAATAAATGAACAGGTGTAATACTGCTACTGGATTCTGCTGCTGTTCTAATCATGAAAGTATCAGGCAAATATTAGCATGTGTTTATTCAAACCAAAATGTAAATTATGTAATTTATGCAGAGGGGATAATGCACAGCAGTTTTCAGTGTCACTGTTTTTAGTGAAGTACAGTGTCATCGATTTATTGGCTGAAACATTTGACTTTGCATCCAAAAGATGTAAAATTGATGGAGCTGGTATTGTCAGCCTAAGGTCAGGGTTAAATTCAGCTTTGAGCCTCATTTAAATGTTGGCATCTAGTGGACTCACCTTGCATCTTGCTTTTTGCAGGGGAATGGTAGGTGGGGAACAGGAAATTGTCAGGGTGCTGCACTGATTTGGCCGACAGGTCAGGCCTGGGGGAGGAGCAGGTATTTTTTATGAGCCCAGTGGCAGCTACTACGCCCGCGAACAACTGAAAATGCTCTGGGTTGTATTTTGAGCAGCCTCCAATGGTCCCTTTAAGGGTTTCTGCTTAGGCCACTCAACACCTGGTGCAACTCAATGGAGCCTGTGCACCTCAAGCTCTGCCCAGCTGTATCTGAATTTTGCTTGTAAACCAGTCTCAAACTCCAAATTGCTTTAGAAACTAGAGAAAATTTTAGATTTGCCCTATGCTAGTCTGAAAAATATATATGGCATGCACCTACAGAACCACAACAGTTATAGATTACAAGCTGCAATTTGTCTCCAAGGAGCACAGTAGGTTATTAAAAAAATCATTTTGAAATGCTAGGAATCAAGTTCCCTTTCATGTAGGCTCTCATTCACTCCCTTCCCTTAATTGGCCCGCCCACTTAAAATGGCGGCGGGGCCCGTTTCGGTGGCGGCGATTGGCTGCCCGCCCGCCGCCACCGAGTCGATTGGTCCCACCCGCCTGTCAAGGCCAAAATTCTGCCCATACAGTTATTCTCTGTATCAGTTTGGCCTTTGGGCAATTTGAAGCAAAGTTAAATTCTAGACAAAGCACTGGCAATTAAATTGTTTTTCCCCTTTAAATGATAAGGCTCTAATAATAATAAGCTCAGTGTTAGCTAACCGGACAGTAGGAGGTTCAATTTGAGAATTATCTAGGCCTCCTTCTGCCTCATCCTCACTACATCCTTCATCCTCCACTGCCCTTACCACCTGACGTACTTGTACTTGCTCATCCTGCTCCCGGAGGTGATATTGCTTCAATATATTGATGTGACATAGCTGATTCTTTTTCCTGCGATCTGGGGTGTTAATCAGATAATTAACTATACCAATCCTTTTGACTACTTTATATGGACCACTGAACTGTGCTTTTAGAGGCTCGCCCTGTAAAGGCAGTAATGCTAATACATCATCCCCTGGTTGAAAAGTTCGGGTCTTGGCATGCTTGTTTGCACATTTCTTCATGGTTGTTTGGGAAGCTTTAAGGTTTTCCTGAGCCACCTTGCAGGCAATTGTGAGCCACGACACATAATCTACCATGGAGCATTCGTCCCTCTATTCAAAATACTTTTCTTGGATTAGTTTCAGAGAACCTCTCACTTCATGTCCATAAACTAACTCAAAAGGACTAAAACTGGTATACTCATCAGATGCATACCTAGTGGCAAACAAAAGAAATTCTAACCCTTGTCCCAATCATGGGGATAGTCTTGACAGTACGCCCTAATCATCATTTTGAGGGTCTGATGGTACATTTCTAAAGCTCCTCAAATTTGTGGGTGGTATGTTGAGGATTTTACCTGTTTTATCCCCACACTACTTACATCTTCCTGGAAAATGTTAGACATGAAATTGGAACCTTGATCTGACTGGTCCTCAATCGGTAATCCACATCGAGTAAAGAACTGGGTTAAATTCTCTACCACTACCTTGGAAGAAATTGTTCTCAAGGGAATGGCCTCTGGGAACTGAGATATCCAAAATAAAATGAGTATATATTGGTGTCCCACTTTTGTGTAAAGGCCCCACACAGTCTACCAGCAGCCGACTAAATGGTTCTCCAAAAGTTAGTATGGGAATAAGGTGCTGGTTTGATCGCAGGTTGCAGTTTTCCCACAATCTAGCATGTATGACACGTTTTACAAAACTGTACCACACCCTTGTGAAGATCTGGCCAGTAAAAATGCCGACTTATACATGCTTGGGTCTTTCAGATCCCTCCATGTCCTGCCATAGGAATTTCATGAGTTATCCTTAATAGTTCCTGATGATATTTGAGCGGTACCACGACATGGTGAACAACTGTTCACTTTTAATCTGCAGGTCTGCCAAGAGGTCTCCACTTCCTCATCAGAATCTCACTTTTAATGTAGTAGCGTTCCAGAATTCCTTGTGCTTAAGCTTTGGTTTGAGCCGATTGTGCCACTTTACTTAATTCTGGATCAGCTTGCTGAGCCTTAGTCAGAGAAGACTTACTGAGTATTTCCTTCAGATTGTCCAAATCTCCAAAGAAAGCTTCAGGTAGCCAAATATCAGTTTGTGGTGTCAATTCTACCTTCAACGATGGAACTTGTTTAGCCATTGCTCGGTTCACCACACAGGAAGGAAAAATTCCTGGAACCTTTTCCTGCTGCTGTTCTGTCTCCTTGACTTCACTTGGTCTTTCTGTAACTACTGGAGAAACTATTACTTTCGCTCTGGCCAGATCATTTCTGAGGAGTAAGTCAACTCCATTTACAGGCAAACTGTGAACAACTCCTACCGTTACTATTCCAGACATTAAGGCACACTCCAGGTGCACCCGATATAAAGCTACAGGTATATACTCCCCGCCGATCCCATTCACTAAAACACTGGCATTTAGTGAACTCTCTGGTGGAAAAGTCATGCCTTTCTCCAGCAAAAGAGTTTGGGTAGCCCCTGTATCCCTAAGTATAACTATGGATTTACCTGCTTCACTTGAGGGATAAGGAGTTACTTTGCTTTTTGACAAGAATTCCCTGTCGCTTTCAGGCATCTTGTTCATCTCCCCCACACTCACAGCAGTGTTTATCTTAGCTTTACAGCTGCAGTCAGAGCTACAACTTGGTATGTAGTACTCTTGGTTTGGGCCCTTTTCTCTGCATCAATCTTGTGTACCCCAATAAGCCCCATACGTTTACCCTGTAACTTCTAGCAATTAGCAAGGTGTCCTACCTTTTGGCAATGGGACAGCTTAGGTTTTTGGGCATCACTGCCACCCTCAGAGCTTTCCTTTCTGGCCTGAGGAGGAGATTCCAGTACATTCCCAGTCGTCCCTTCTCATCCTTGGCTACTTGCCTTCCTATCACTCTCCCACCTCCTAAGCTTCTTGGGTTTGCAGAGATGACAGAAAAAAAGGGTTTGGGCTTGTGGACAAGCTCGTATTCATCAGCAATCTCAGCTGCCTGTCTAGTTGTTGAAACCTTCTGGTTCTCTACATGGGATCCTACTAATGAGGAGAGTGAACTTTTAAATTCCTTCAGGAGAATTATTTCCCTAACGGTCTCATATGTGGCCTCTACCTTTAGTGCCCATATCCAACGATCAAAATTAGTTTGCTTTACCCTCTTAAATTCTATACATGTCTGCCCAGACTGTTTCTGGAGGTGCCAAAATTTCTGCCTGTAAGTTTCAGCCAATTCATAAGCAGTAAGAATAGCTTTTTTTGCCACTTCATAAACTGTAGAAGTCTCTTCAGTAGGGCAAGGCATAAACTTCATGAGCTCTGCCAGTCAATCTGCTTTGCATAAGCAACATCCATTTTTCTTCCTGCCACCCCATCTGCTTAGCTATCTTTTCAAATGAAATGAAAAATGCCTCTACACCTTTTCCTCAAGCTTTGGGAGGGCTTGCACAAATTTAAGCAGCTCCCCACTGGGTCTTAGGTTAGTGTTATGACATGGTAGATAATGTGTGCCATGCGGACCAAATCCACGAGGGAAACTTCGTCGCTCCATCACAACGGCTTTGCAATTTGTATTTATTACGAGATGTGTGCACTGAATTCGGAAGTGACAAGGCCTTCAGAGATTTTTAAAAATTGAATTAAAATATTTATTAACAAAATAAAAGATGTCAAGCATACATAAGACTACAATTATTACTATAATAATTCCTGAAATTCCTAATTAACCTGATCCCCAGTTATACTCTCTTTAAGGCAATGGTCCACAATAATTTTGGATTTAAAACAAACTCAGCAAGTTAACGCAATAACCTGGACTGTGGAATTCCAAACGGCTTTTCCCCAACTTTGGCTTCGTTAGACAGCAGACATGCACAAATGCTGGAGGCTTCATTAAGGCTATTACATACACTACTGTTAGATCTTACATGGCCTTCTGACACATAACCTTTCATTCTCCTTTATATATGTTTCTCTCTTTTTAATATTTAAATTCTATCATTCCATATGTCTTTGAAACTGTATCTTCCTCATAATATAAAAATCTTCTTGTTGCCACTATATATTGTCAGTAACCTTTGGGAAAAATAAACACATTCCTTAGCCTTGCTTATCTGGCTAGTCGTTAACTGACTGAGGTCCCTTTGAAACCCAAATATCCCTTCGTTTATCTAAAAATGCAAATTCCCTTTTCACCTTACATGCGAAGCCAGCATCCATGTTTATTCATTAGCATGTCAAGCACTGAGCTTTTTATGATTTGAAACTTAGTCTGCTTGACTACAAAATGTAATTAAATCACACACAGACCCAATTATATTTACCCCCATAAACCTACTTCACAATAAACCAGAAAAATATTATGAAAAAAATATTTCATGTTTCATGACAATTAAAGTCAGGATCTTTCCCATACACATTTCCCCTAGAGCCAAAGCCAGCCTATTGTTTTAGTTCAGCGTTCTAAGCTGGCATTCCCTTTCTTTATCCCTTTCTTCTCATTCTCTTTCTTTTTCTCTTGCCCTTTCTCTCTCCTACCTTTCTGCTTACTCCCTTTGAAATGCTCTCTCTTTTTCTCTCTCCTCTCGTTCTCTTGCCTTTTCCTTCACCCTAATTCCTAGTTCCAACTTCTTCTGTTCTAACTGAAACTGTGCCCATGTAAACTTATCTCCTTCTGATTCTACAGCTGCCTCTGGTTCTTTCACTTCCATATTCAGATTTTTAGCCACTAGTTTTTGAATGTGTGCTTTCTTAGCTCACGCTCTAACTTCCATTTGTAACTCCTCCACCATACTCGCCAATTGTGCACTAGTTAATATCATTAAAGAATCATAATTTAACCCAGGCTGCTTCATAAACTCACTTGCATCAAAAGTAGCCATTCCACCAACATAAGCAGAAGAAACCTGTTTTTTACCCTTTTACCTTTTTCCAATTATACGTTTTCATCTTAGGTTAAATCCCCATGAGCTCCCAATTACATCCAGATGGGATGAGTGCTATGTCTGTCTCTAGTTCCGCTACTCCGCGGATCACAACATATATTTAAATAGTGTTTCCAGCTAGCAACATGACCAAATATGTGCTTTACCCATTAATCTCAGAATGGCCACTCAATGACCAGGTTTCTTCAACAAACAATAAAATTATTAGTTTACTATAAAACCAGTCTTGTCAAGTAAAAAGGCAAAGCTTAGTAACATACAGTATGAAATATCAAAGTATAATAATTACTTTTTCTCAATACCCTAACTCTCTCTCTCTCTCACACACACACCCAAAAAATAATAAAATAAAAATAGAGGAATTCTGCCAAAAGGTTAAAAGCCAATGGTACAAGGGGAAATGATGGTGGAGTCCTTGAAATGGCATCTGGGCTATTCTCAGCACTGATCAGCGAAACAATCGATGACCCTTGCACTGTTTTTCAGGCTTACATGAGGAATACTTGCAGATACTCAATTCCAGTATGAAGAGCAACTTAGGTGCAGCTTCTATTCACTTCCGGCTGTGGATTGGCTCTGGACTGTAAAGAGCTGTGGCCTTCTTTACACAAGCAGTTAATCCTTCTTTTTCCTCCAGAGCAAAACCAAAACACAGTTTTCCAGGCATGTTTATTTTCCCAAAGCCATAAACCACATATGGCCCTTTTTTTGTAAACAGTCCACCAGGATCAAGAGGTTTCCAGCTTCTTTAACACTGCTTAATTACCTTTGCTTATAAGATGATGTATTTTACAGAAATAGCAGCAGAGTTCTTGCACTAAGGGACGGTGTCTTTTAACAAGACAAATTCTTCCAGACTGTTCTTTATCCTCGAAGATGAACCATTTTCTGTGATCACAGTTTTCATGGCATCATCCAAAGGCTCTCCTTTATCCACTTTGCTTGTGACTTCTTCAAAGAACTCCAATAAATTAGTCAAACATGATTTCTCTTTCACAAAACCACATTGACTCTGCCTGATTTCATTGGAACTTTCTAAGTCCCTGCCATAGCCTCCTTAACAATAGATCCCAGCATTTTCTCTATGATGTATGTTAAGCTAACTGGCCTATAGTTTCCTGCTTTCAGTCCCCCTCTTTCCTTGAATAGAGGAGTTACATACACTATTTTCCAATCTGATGGGACCTTTCCAGAACCAAGGGAATTTTGGAAAATTAAAACCAATGCATCTACTATCTCAGCAGCCGTTTCTTTCAAGACTCTAGGATGAAATCTATCAGGACCTGAGGACTTCTCAGCTTTTAGTTCTAACAATTTTATCAGTACCCTTTCCCTGATGATTGTAATTGTTTTAAGTTCCTCCCTCCCTTTCACATCTTGATTCACAATTATTTCTGGGATGTTATTTGTATCTTCTACAGTGAAGGCAGATGCAAAACATCTGTTCAATTCATCCGCCATTTCCTTTTTTCCATTATTAATTCCCCTATTCACAGTCTAGAGGACCAATGCTCACCTTAGTTACTCTTTTCCTTTCTAAGTACCCATCAAAAGTCTTTTTATCAATTTTTATATTTCTAACTAGCTTTCTCTCACACGCTAATTTCCCCCTCCTTGTTAATCTTTTAGTTATTCTTTGCTGTTCTTTATATTCTGTACAATATTCTGACCTGCACTAATCTTCATGGAATTCTTTGCTTTTTCTCTCAAATTGGTACTATCGTTAACTTTCTTAGTGAGCCACGGATGGTACATCATTCCCTAGAGTCCTTCTTTCTCACTGAAACGTATTTTTGCTGCATATGATGGAATATCTCCTTAAATGTTATGCCTTTGCATCTTTAGTGACCTAACCTAATTCTCCAGTTCACTTTAGCCAGCTCTGTCTTCACACTCTCATAATTGCCCCTATTTAAGTTTAAAACACGAGTCTTAGACCCACTCTTCTCTCCCTCAAACTGAATGCAAAATTCAATCATGTTATGATCATGATAATGCAGGAAAGTGGAGTTGAGATAGAAGATCAGCCATAATCCTATTGATTTGCTGTGCAGGTTTGAAGAGCTAAATGGCCTATCCCAGCTCCTATTTCTTTCTGTTCTTATATTCTAGATACCATTCCACTACCAGCTACCCTTTCAATTTTTATAGGCACCAATTGCTAGCCCACTCCATGCCCAATGAAATCCCTGACATGGATCTTCCAAGGAGTGTCAATCATTGTTGGATTGCTGCTCCACTCAAAACTAGCCGCGTCCCTAACTAAGATGTTCCAGTTCAACTACAATACTCGCATCTACCCGCAATGTGGAAAATTGCCCAGGTATGTCCTGTTCACTAAAAGCAGGTCAACTCCAAACTGGTCAATTACTGTCCCAACGATCTACTGTCAATCATCAGTAAAGTGATGGAAGGAGTCTTTGATAGTGCTATCAAGCAGCACTTTCTCAGCAATAGCCTGTTCATCAACACTCAGTTTGGGTTCCGCCAGGGCCACTCAGCTCTTGGCCTCATTACAGCCTTGGTCCAAACCTGGACAAAAGATCTGAACTCAAGAGGTGAGGTGAGAGTGATTGCCCTTGACATCAAGGCAGTATTTGACCGAATGTGGCATCAAGGTACCCTAGCAAAACTGAAGTCAATGGAAATCAGGAGGAAAGATCTTCACTGCTTGGGAGCATACCTAGCACAAAGGAAGATGGTTGTGATTTTGGAGGTCAATCATCTTAGTCCCAGGATATCACTGCAGGAGTTCCTTAGGGTAAGCCCAAACATCTCTAGGCTACTTCATCAATGACATTCCCTCTATCATAAGGTCAGAAGTGGGGATGTTTGCTGATGATTGCACAATGTTCAGCACCATTCATGATTTCTCAGATATTGAAGCAGTCCTTGTCCATTTGCAACAAGACCTGGACAACATTCAGACTTGGGTTGATAAGTGGCAAGTAACATTCACACCACACAAGTGCCAGGCAATGCACATCTCTAACAAAAGAAAATTTAACTATGCACTCCATTATCAACATCCTGGGGATTACCATTGACAACAACTGAACTGGACTAACCATATAAATACTTGGGCTATAAGGGCAGATCAGGGGCTAGGAATCCTGCAGCAAGTAACTCACCCCCTGACTCTCCAAAGCCTGTCCACCATCTATAAGGCAAAACTCAGGAGTGTGATAGAACACTCTCCAGATGCCTGAATGAGTGCAGCTCCAACAAAACTCAAACATTCACTCCCTCCAACACCAATGCACAGTTGCAGCAGTGTATACCATCTACAAGTTGCACTGCAACAAGTCACCAAGGCCCCTTCAACACCACCTTCCAAGCCTGTGAACTCTACCACCTAAAAGGACAAGGGCATCAGGTGCATGGGAACACCACAACCTGCAGGTTCCCCTCCAAGCTACACTATATTGTCATTCCTCAACTGTCGCTGGGACAAAATCCTGCAACTCCCTTGCTAACAGCACTGGGTATACCAACACCACATGGACTGCAGTAGTTCATGACAGTGGCTCACCACCACCTTCTCAAAGGCAATTAGGTATGGGCAATAAATACTGACCTAGGCAGTGATGCTCATATCCCATGAATGATTTTTTAAAAAAAACAACCGGATACAGCAGGAACTAACCAGAGGGGAGCACGTGCACCTGCATCTCCTAACCTCCGTGCAGCAGACAATGCTGGCTGTTATTGGCATGCCCATTACTGACGTCATGGCCAATGGCAGGGCTGAAACCATTGAAGATGATGGCACCCTCCTTACATCACACTTGCTCCTCCTCCCACACTCTGTCCTGATTGACAAACTGCACATGGTGGAAGCCTACACCTCTTACTTTCTCTGTCCTCATTCCCCACACACAACCTTACCCTTGTGCTTTTCTCCTTTCAGATAACCAAGAGGTGCAATGTGACCAAGCAGTGGAGTAGAACCAAGCGGAGAGTGAATGTAAAAGCACTGATTTAAGTCTTGCATCCACCAGCTCAGATGCTGACACTGCATCTATCTTAGACACTAGATTAGAAACAGGATCTGAACATGATGAGACACTGGGCATGAGTGCCTGGAGCCAAGGCAGGGCAATGGTAGCACAGGTGCCAGCTTGCTGAAGGATGAGATCATACATGGGTTCTTCTGAAGAGGACTCAGGTGTGAACTTTGATGAGGCAAATTACAAAACATTAATGGGTATGCTCAATAAAATACTTGGTACATTGAGTAGCCTGCCAGGAAGCCTGCAATCAATGTCAAGAATCCAGCATAACTTGGCACATGGCTTTGTGCAGAGCTTGGAGCCCATCCTTTCCAGCATGGAAGTGGTGATCAACTCAGTTCACACATTTGTGTATCATGCACTTGTGCATCCAACCATGATGCAGCTGCAGGTGGCTGATGTCTCAGCTTCTATTGCATTATAAACAGTAGCCACCCAATGTCTGAGTGTTGCAGTGGAAGCTCAAATTGAAGTAATGCAAGGCTGGCATACTGCCATGCAAGATCAGATTGCTGTCATCATACTGCAGGTACCAGTTGCCAAGGGTTCTACAGGGTATTATAGCAGTCCAGCAATCTGTCCTGCAACAGACTACCAGGATTGCTAAGCTGCCACCAAAGGGTAATAGTAGTGTCTCCTTAGAGCACAAATTTGCTATCCACCCTCAAAATGACAGCATTCATCCTCCCACTGCTGCCAATCTGACAGTACCCTTTCTGTTGCCTGTCAGCCAGCCCGGACTGCTGACGCCCATGCTGAGATGGTGCACTGCACAGCCAGGAGCTGCTGCAGACACCCTCTAAGGTCACACACTTGTTGGATATTCAGGGAGTGGATTCCCTTTCCGTTCTGGTATCCGGCATAGTTGGCATGTGACACCCGCAAAGCAATATGCATACTTTCAATGTCACCCAGCACCATGCAATCTAAGTTAAGCCATGCACTCACTCTGTCTGTTTGTCTGGCTAGAGAGAATGAAATGTAGCCAGCTCTCATTGAATAGAGAGCCTGATTGACCTGCTTTATGTGACAATGGATGGGAAGCCGTGAGATGTTGCAAATATCTCCTAGAAGGAGCCAGAGGCCTTAAAGTTCATCACTACTGTCACATTCACTGCTACTGGCAATGTGGTCCTTGCCCTGCTCTGGGTGTTTTTATTATTATTTCATGGGATGTGCTCTTGAGAAGGTGGCCGTGAGTTGCCTTCTTTCAACTGCTGCAGTTGTGTCTTCAGCAGGTGGTTTATTCAGGGAAGTGCAGATGTCACACATATTGTTATTTGCTAAGCTTCAGGCAGGAAATTTGTTCCCTGAACTCCTTAGGTGGATATGGCATCTTGCTGTGAATCCTTCTCTGCATCACTCCACCCCTGTTTTTTAACAGATTGTGCTGCTCTACTTGACTCTACTCATTCTCCAAGTCATATCAAGGTTAATGATTACTAGTGCACTCATTCCTGGGAGCAACTGGTTTGTGTAGAAGCCTTGAAGTCAGCAAAAAGTCCTTCAACACCTGTCACACCACTCCTTGTAGGCTATTTCAACTTGAAACAGCTATAGAAAGAACCAAGCACTTGTGGAATTGTAGCAACAGCTGAAAGAAATCAATCAACAACTAACCTGAAAGTAGTTGATAATCCTTTTTAAACAGCACTGATAGGGGATCCTTCCTGCAGCTGAACATGTGTTCAGCTGTGTGAGGTTAAAAGAGAGCATCAGTTGAAATGCTGAGCTCCAAAATGGTACCACTGATGAAAAATCCACACTGCACGCTGATTATGCCAGCTCTGCATATATCTGTCAGATATTCCTCGTGCATGCCTCTACCATTATGGCGTCGAGCATGATTTGCCCCAAAGGTGTGTGTGTGTGTACCGTGGAAGCCATTTTACAGCTGTAGGGGCACTCCGAGCGCTCAAAAAATGGGTGTTAGCGAGTCCAATTTCTCATCCTTAATGCCCAATAACCAGCTGAAATACTGCCCAATGGAAAACAAGCAAGAATTTGAGAAAACTGGAAATAGGAAACAGGAACTGAATATTCTGGGGATTTATGACTATGAACAAAAAAGAAAAAAAGTTACAGGTTCACATTTTGTGTACTGGCCCTGCATTAGAACTGGAAATTGAAAGTGAGAGTTTTTATTGGATTGAACAAGTGTTTTTTGGAATGTTAACCTGTCTTCTCCTTTGCAGAAATGTCCAGCATTTTGTTATTATTTGAAAATCCCATGTTTGCTGCTCTACTAGAAAACGCAATTATTAGTATTATTAACTCTTTGAGTGCTGGAATCCTAGCTGTGGTACAGAAATAACATCTGCTTCAGTGACTTTTGGCGAGGAAAACAGAGTTAAAGAAGATTGAAACTGATGAAAGATGGTGGGCAGAATTTTGACCTTGTCGGGTGGGCTTGGCGGGGGCGGTCAGGAAGCTGACTGCCACCCCGATTGAGGCCGGAAAGCGATTTCACACTGGCGGGCCAATTAAGGCCCACCCAGCATGAAACGTGAGCGGCAGCACTCAGCGCTGCCTGTGCGGGTGGGGAGGAGGGCGGGGAGGGGGGAGGAGGGCGGGCACGAACTTCACGCAGGCGCGTGAATGTGCGCTTGATAATCTCCCTGAGGCACAGAGCTTTAAGATTTAAAAAAAAATACAGAAATGAAAAATGTTACAAAACATGTCCCCTCATGTGGCTCTGTCACATGAGCAGGGACATGTTATTAATTAAATTTTTATTTTATTTTTATTTGCTTTAGGAAGCCTCATCTTGCCCACGGATGAAGTTTCCTAAAAAGTGCGAAGGCCGCTCGGCCTTTTCGCCTGCCCGTCAACTGTAAGGTTGGACAGGCAGCGAAGATTTTCTTTTAATTATCTTGTTAATGGCTTTAATAGGCCTTTTAATTTTTGGCGGGCATGCTGCCGACTCTGGCACGCACCTGCCAAATGAACTATCGCGCGACTGCATATTGACGTCAGGATGCTCGCCTGACGTCAACGCGGATCATTTTGCGCTCGAGCAGATTGGGCACATGCCCGCTCGCCAAGGTAAAAATTTTGCCCAGTAAGTGTAGCTGTTACTTTTATCACCAGTGAGAAACCAACTTCCCAAGTGAGAAAAATCTATAGCCAGGTTCTGAATTGTAGCAAGTTTGAACTTAAAAAGCTGATGGTTTAAAAAGCTGACATATTAGCTAATACCCTGGAAGGAAAAGGGTGATGGAGTTGTCTGAATATTTTAATTGATAAGCCTATGTAGTCAAGGTAGAGTGATAACCAAACATTCTGAATTTCTCAGAACCTTAAATTGATATGATGTATTTTGTTTTAAGACATTTACCCAGACTTTCTTGCAATGAGATCGGCAATGTACATCACGAATTTTGCTATTTAGTGCATCAATTTTGTCACTGATAACTTACTCCAAATTCTTCTCCATATTTTAGGATACAACATAATGACTTAAATGACATCAGGATCAGAGCAATCAATAGTCAATGTGAAGGTGCCAAAAGATTGTTCATTCACAAAGGTGTGTCCGTATAAGTGAGCAGGATGTGGATCCTGCCTCAGAATCCTGCTTCCAACACGGTGATCAGGACTGGGATAGGTCTGATGAAATATGGAAAGACTGGAACTGGCTAACAGGCCACTTGGAAAATCCAAAAAATAAATGCCGCACTCTTAAAAAGCCATTCTTTCATTTGTGTGTAGAAGGTCTGAATCCTCTTCTGCATTCTCTGAATGTGCCTTCAGCCGTCTAGAACAGTAGTCCTCAAGCATTTTTGGTTGAGCGACCGCTTTTCAAATGAATTAGTAATCATGGACAACTCATCTAAATTATATTACCTTTAAATACTCATAATATGAAAATATTCCATGTAAGGAGCATTTTAATAATGCTTTTAAGAAAACTGGTATTGACTTACAATTAGATATGTTATCTTTGACTTACAGTAAGATGGGTATGTTTCTTTTTGTCTGTCTATCTTAGGCATGAGCATGGATGGGGTGTGAGTACAACGAGAGCAGAGCATGGAGAGAAAGCATTAGGTGTATAGGGTGAGTGGAGCTTGGAGACAGCCGGAGCATTAAGAGAGCAGAGCATAGAGAAAGCATGAGAAGAGCAGGAGCATAGGAGAGCAGAGTATGACTGAACACAAGTGGCTTAAAAATGGTGAGGACTGACTGCTTACTACTCAAGTATACAAAGTGTTCAGAAAAGATAAGGAAGAAAAAAAGGAGGTGGGGCAGCAGTACTGCACTGATAAGGGAAGACGTTGTAGTGTTGGAAAGAGAGGATGTCCCTGAGGGGACAAAGACAGAATCCATTTGGCTAGATTTGAGAAGCAAAAAGGGGATGACCACGCTACTGGGGGTATTGTATAGGCCTCCAAATAGTGAGATGGAAGAGCAAATCTTCAGGGAAATCACAGAGATATGCAAGAACTACCGAGTTGTGATAGTGGAGGACTTTAATTACCCAAATGTTGATTAGGATAATGTTATAGTAAAGGGTAAAGAGGGGAAAGAATTTCTGCAATTAGTTCAGGAGAACTTCCTTGACTAGAAGTTCTCAGTGCAACCATGAAAAGGCATTGCTGGACCTGGTGCTGAGGAATGAAGTGGGCCAAATGGACCAAGTGTCTGTGTGGGGAACATTTGGGTGAGTGATTATTGTTTTAGAAGGTTTAGATTAGTAGTGGAGAAGAGCAGGAGTTTTCTAAAGTAGAACATCAAAGCTGAAGGAGTGCTAACTTCAGTAGGATGAGAGGGGTTATAGCTAGGGTAAAATGGAACCGGAGATTGACAGGAAAAATAGTAATGGAACAATGGATGACCATTAAGGAGAAGATGTTTCAGGCACAGGCTAGGCACATTCCAACAAACATGAAAGGTAAGGGATCCTAAGTAAGGGCTCCTTGGATGGCGAGGGAGATGCAGAATTTGCTGAAACAAAAAAGAGGTTTTATGATATGTGTCAGGTAAATTCTTCAGATGAGAACCAGACCTAATGCAATTAGTTGAGAGGGGAAGTAATGATGGAAATACAACTGGCAAAGAGAGAATATGTGAATAGAATGGCAGTTAACATAAAAAAGAACCATAAATCTTTTACCAGCATATAAATTAAGTGGGTAATAAAAGGTGGGATGGAGCCTATTGGAGACAAAGATGGTGATATATGCTTAGAGGTGCAGCACAAGCTAGAATACTTAATGAATACTTGGTGTCAGTATTTACTAAGGAAGAGGATACTGACAAAATATAGGTAGAAGTGGAGATGCTAGAGGTAATGAATGAGGTGAAAATGAAAGGCTGGCTATGTTTAAAGTCCCCTGGTCCGGATGGCTTGCGTCCCAGGTTGCTAAAGGAATTGGGAGTGGAGATAGTGGAAGGGCTTGATATAATCTTCCTTACAGGGGAGGTGGCAGAGGATTGGAGAGAATGTGACACCCATATTCAAGGAAAGGTTAAGGACATACCTAGTAACAACATTTAACATCAGTGGTGTGTAAAGGTTTTAGAAACAATAATCAGAGAAAAAATCAACAGACACGAAAGAGAGCCAGCAAGGATTTGTAAAAGGCAGATCGTGCTTGACTAACCTAATTGAATTTTTAATGAAGTAACAGGGAAGGTTGATGAAGGGAGTGCAATGGAAAGCAGGAGCACAGGGCAGCAATGTACGGAGAAAGTACTAGGGGAGCAGGGAGAGAACAGTAACTTGGGGGGAAGCAGTGCATAGAGAAAGCAGAAAGGGAACATGGGGGAGCAGAGCACGGAGAAAGCAAACTTAACCACATGCACTGGGCAATTGGCCACTTGTAAGGCCAGCCCTGCATTGTAAACCCAGATCCCCAGGGATCTGTGGGCCCTAGTGTGAGAACCACTGCTTTAATCACTAAACTTCTGAAATTCCTGCAGTGAGGTTTGAAGCTATGCAGTTTTTGGTTATTATTTAAAATGTTATTTTTTTCATTCTATTAGCTTTTGTTTGTTAAATTCTTCAGGTGTTTGAATGAATTTTTGCGCAATATTTTTGAGTGCAATGCAAAGGTTGAAGATTATAAATCCATATTCTACTAAAAGTTGAAAGTAATGGTAACTTGAGAGATGTTATTACAGTGTTCAGTATTTGAAGAGTTGAAAGCTACATTAAAGTGTCAAAATATTGGCCCATTCTTTTTCCAGCTAGGGAGGGAGAAGGCTCAGTAATGATTCTTGCCATGCTAAAATTATGTGCAAGTGACGTGTGGTGTATTTCAGTGTCAATTTATCATTGTCAATGTTTGGCAAACTATTTTAAAATTTATTTGCAAACACATTTTCATATAAAAAAAATCCCTTAAATTGGATCCTTGAGTACAAAAGATCTTATGTTGAATTGTAGTTGTAAATGTGTTGGTACTTTTGACAGCCCTAACTTCCTAGTAACCATGGTAACATTAATCAATTATTTTTGTTCGGCATTGTGAAACTGTGGATCTAGATTCAATGTAGTAGAAAGAAATTATGCAACCTGAGAAAAGAACTGTGAAATTATTCTAAAGCTTTAGGTGTAGAGTTAATTGAAGTCCAGGTTAAGCCTTAAACCTAGCAACATTTGATTGTCATTGCTTTTAAAATTGATCAATTGTATGTTCTCATTCTCTCAGGAAAGGCATTTAAAAGCATTCATGGCTTTGACCCTCATCTCTGTAGCCTCACCCAGTCCAACAACTCACAAAAGCTCTCTGATCTTCTGTGTATTCCCTATGTGTATTTCCATTTCCTTCACACTACCATGGCAGCTAAACAGTCACCTAGTTATGCTTTGGAAGTCCCTCCACCTCGCGACCTGCTGTGCCTTCTTTAACGCCCTTTTTAGAACTCACCTCTCTGGCCAAGATTTTCATCATTTTACCTAATATTTATTTGTTTGGATCAGCACCCTCCCTTTTTTAATTAAACCTCTGTGAAGGGCCTTGATGTTATCTATGTTAAAGATTTATATAAATGCAAGTTGTTATTGTGCTGGATTAGGAACATAGGATTTAGGAGCAGGAGTAGGCCATTTGACCCATCAAGCCTGCTCTGCCATTTGAGATCATGGCTGATCTGGTTGTGGTCTCAATTCCACTTTTCAGTCTGCCCCCCATAATACTTGACTCCCTTGTCTATCAAAAATTTCTCTAATTCAGCTTGAATAAATTCAATGACCCAGACTCAACTGTTTTCTGAGGAAGAGAGTTCCACGAACTAACAACCCTCTGAGAGAAAAAAAATTTCCTTATCTCCATCTTAAAAGGGAAACCACTTATTCTTAAACTTTGTCCCCTAATTCTAGACTCCCCAACAAGAGGAAACATCCTCCTGGCATCCACCCTATTAAGTCCCCTAAGGATCCTACCTGTTTCAATAAGATCACCTCTCATTCTTCTAAACTCCAATGGGTATAGGCCCAATCTGTTCAACATTTTTTTTAAGATAATCTCTTAATCCTAAGAATCAGTTGTGTGAACTTTCTCTAAAATGGTTCTACTGCAATTATCTTTTTTCCAAATAAGGAGAGAAAAATTGTACACAATACTCCTGATGGGGTCTCACCAACACCCTGTTTAGCTGCAGTAAAACATCCCTACTTTTATATTCCATTCCCTGCAGTGAAAGACAACATTCCATTTGCCTTCCTAATCACTTGCTGTACCTTCATACAAACTTTTTTGTGATTCATGTACAAGGACACACAGATCCCTCTACTACCGAGTTCTGCAACCTCTCTCCATGTAAATAGTATTCTGCTTTTCTATTCTTCCTGACAAGGTGGACAAGTTCACATTTTCCCACATTATAATCCATCTGTCAAATTTTTGCCCACTCACTTCATCTGTCTATCTCCCTTTGCAGATTCTCCACCACCTTTTGACAATTTCCTACCTATCTTGGTGTCATTGGCAAATTTAGTAACCATACATTCGGTCCCTTCATCCACGTCATTGATATAGATTGTAAATAGTTGAGGCCCCAGCACTGATCCCTGTGGCACTGCACTAGTTACAGCTTGCAAACCCCAAAATGACCCATTTATTCTTACTCAACACAAAAACAGAATTACCTGGAAAAATTCAGCAGGTCTGGCAGCATCGGCGATTCTTACTGTCTGCTGAAACTGGTTAGAATTAGCTTTGTGTAAAGTGGTTACACAGCAAGCGGTCAATGGGGGGGGGGGGGGGGGGGGGGGGGTGGAATTGGATAAGACCTTAAAACAGGCATGGGCATCTCAATGCAGATTAAACTTGGGCCCCTTCTTTCAAATATATAGGGCAGAATCTTCTGTTTGGCGAGTGGAGAGCATGGGGCCTGCTCGCCAATGCATAAAATGACGTGGGGTAACGTCTGGCGTGCATCCCGACATCACCCCATGTCATTTAGATTTTCAGTTCGGCAGGCGTGAAGCTGAATCGGCTATGTGCCTGCCGAACTGTCAAAGTCCTATTAAGGCCATTAATAAAGTAATTAACTTGATTAAAGGATCTGCCCGTCCAACCTTAAGGTTGGTGGGCAGGCCGGGAGCCCAGGCGAGTTTCTGAAAAAACATGAAGCCTCATCCACGGGCGGGATGAGGCTTCATCAGGGTATTAAAATTTTTAGAAAATGTTTAAATAAAAGAAATTGACATGACCCAGCTCATGTGATAGTGGCACATGAGTGGACATGTCAGTAACTTTTTTTCCCTTCTTTATTGAAATTTTCAAACCAGAGCCGACCTCCCTGAGGCAGCACTTTGCCTCAGGGAGATCCGTGCGCTCTTTTGAGTGCATACCCCGCCCCCTCCACCCACACAGGGAGCGCATAGCGCTTGCTGGTGGAAGTCATGCTGGGCAGGCCTTAATTGACCCACTCACGTAAAATGGTGGCGCGCCCCTGTCCAGGGATGCTAATCGGGAGCCCATCCGCTCGCGCCCGCTCCCCCACCCCGCTCGGGGGGAAAATGTTGCCCATAATTTAAATCTGAGTAGTATGCACGTTTAATTCACTGCCTGCCTCGGCAGGGAGGCCAAGTTCATGTCAGGCTAGCACCACTCAACGTTAACCTGCACTACTTAAAGTCTGCATAGGTCTCTTAAAGTCGAGATGCATTTTGGCTGCAGTAGGTGCTGGAGCCAGTCATACAAGACATTCTGAGCAGGAAGAAAAGTGCAAATGGCACAAAAGGGTAGAGAGAGTATGCTAGCTAGGGTCCTCTGATGCAGCGTTGGAGGTCTTGGTGCGGGAAGTGACAGGTTGCCTACCCACAGGGAACCAGGAGGCAGTCCAGACAGACACTGATAAGGCAGTAGAAGCCATCAATGCAAGCAGTCTAGCCCCAAGAACCTGAACGCAGTGCACAAGTAGTTGAAGTCAGTGAGTGCATTTTCAAATGCCACATCCTTAAGCATTAGGCTCACAACTCCAGCATTCACCACATCCTTTTACTCACCCACCAACAATCTATATCAAGCATGACATACGTTATATTCATAGCCTCACCTCACCCTCAAAAACACTTAACTTTTGATGTGTAGTCACTATGGCAATGTAGGAAATGCCGCAGCTTTTGTACTCAGCAAACTCCCGGAACCAGCAATGTGAAAATAACCAGATAATCTGTTTTTGTGATGGTGATTGAAGGATAAATTTTGGCCAGGGCACTGGGGATAACTCTTCTGCTCTTCTTTGAAATAGTGCCATGGAATCTTTACGGCTTCCACTCAAACAGGCAGATGGGGCCTCGGTTTAACATCTCATCTCATATCCCTATGCTTATCTTGTATTGCTGCTGTGAGTGTGTCATTGATATTGATGCAGCCTTAGTTCTTTTGGCGATTAGTTTTTGTCAGCAGAATTACATCACACAAACTAAAAAAATGATCACTTTCCTCGGCATTTAAGCACTATGGTGGATTTTACCACCGCAACTCTACTATTTAAGTTGGAGGCTGGTTAGTGAGCCATTGGTTTCTATCCCTACCACCTCCTTCATGATTGTTCCTGCCCTTACCATGTGATGGCAATATTTTCTGTCGCCCTCTGCACAGTTTTTTTTTCTATCTCAAATCCAGTCTTTCATCTTGTTTCCACTCTGAATCTCCCCAGCAAGACCCTCACTTCCGCTGGACAAACCTCACACCCCAACCCCTGACTCAGCGTTGAGAAATTAGTTCTACAGCTTTCACCAGCTTTCTCTGATGCACTTCCTCTAACCTTGCCTTTCATGGAGCTATTCAGAATCTCAGACATTTGATTCTTTAATAGCCAGCTTGCATGTTTTGACAGCATGCGCCTAACTCTTAACCCTGCAGAATGTTCTATCTACTCTGGTGCTTTTTGTGCTTGAAGCATTTCTGCTTCTGTGGTTTTGGCCAAAGGCCGCCCCTGGTATCACACTTCAGTGTGCGCATAATGAAAGTTATAACTTTCACACACCACTGCATGCTGGTCACTGGAGAGTTTCATAATCCTATTCTCCTATTAGGTTTAAACCTCTCTGGCTGCCTGTTGTCCTGGAGCCACTTCTGATGAGCTGAACCATACATCTAACTGGTGAGGCTGAATAATTACAACTAGTAGCATTTTTTGCCCATGCCAAAGAGTAACATCAAGGGAAATGCAAAGTGGTGTGGAACAGAAAGCCCATGTGTTTAAACGGAAAGGAATAGATATTTTAAGTATCAAACTAGTCACATACGTTAGATAGAAATAACTGCCAAGTAGCCTCCTGATAATGTTAATTAGTGCTGTTTTGCTTCTTTGTATTATACAAAACGACCTTCCATTGACCATTGAGAATTAGCATTTGCCTAGACAAACAACATTTGGATGGATTAAGGTGCCCCCGTGGCTTACTAAAAGAGTCTCTTTCTCTCTCTTTGTGATGACATCCTCAGTGAAAAAAATAAGAACAAAAAGATTAGCTTTGCACTTACCATATCCTTCAGTGTGCTTTGCTTCCTGTGTGCATTTTTTAGCCCATTTGGTAATCATATTTATGGTAATCAGAAGAAAAAACTTCCCATAGAAATAGTTAAATAATTTCAGACCAACATTTCTGTATAAATGACGAACCATTAAACCTGCATTTATGATGTTTAAAAATTACAGTTTCTCGCTGACTGATGTTGTATTCAGACACCAGCCTCCTGAGTTTGGGTAAAATGTTACATCTGTGCATTGTTCTTTACGTAAAAGGATGGTTGGGACTTTGGGGCTATCTGGTCCAGACGCCCATAGCTAAATTATGATAATTTTACCTCGATATTCACAAATTGATTATTTTTCCAGCTTTTAAACTTCAGCCTCCAGCTTCTTTCTGGAGGGGGGGTGGGGGAGAGGCTAGTAAATACAATCTGTATCACAGGCTGCTCCATAATTACTGTTTCTAATTTAAAAAACAGAATTAACAGTAGGATGTGCTACAGTGTTTCATGCATAAGTAAAAGAGCTGATATGCCCCGCCTCTCCAAAAAAAGAAAAATAAATAAGCCATAAGCCAAACTTAACATTAGGAATAATTTTATCATGCCTAAATTTAGATCACAGAGCAGCATTTGGGTCTGGCTGTACTTACTAGCCTCACCTGCCCTGCCACTAGAAAGAATATGCAGGCAAACTGACCAAATAATGAGAAGTTGAAAAACTGGAAGAATAAATTATTTGCGAATATTAAGATAAAATGATAATATATTAGTAATGGCCCTCTGAAGCAGATGAGCCCCCAAAGTCTCAATCATCCTTTTTGGAACAAAATGGCACTCTTTGCCGTATATATTAACTGTCAAAACATTCAAACAAAGTAGAATCATTTTTAGGTATAGTAGAGAGAAGACAATATGTTTGGGTAGGATCTTTTGTTTAAAAAGAACATGCATTCTTCTATTCTTAGTATCACCCTGTTTGTGAAAGACTATAGAATCATTGAATCATAGAATGCAATTTGCCTAATATCACTCCCCTGCCTTTTCCCTGTAGCCCTGTAAGTTCTTCCTCTTCAGATAATGATCCAACTCTCTTTTGAAAGCCATGATTGAATCTGCCTCCACCACACTCTCAGGCAGAGGATTCCAGACCCTAACCACATGCTGCGTAAAAAATTTTTCCTCATGTCACCATTGTTTCTTTTGCCAGTTACCTTAAATCAAATGCCTTTTGGTTCTCAATCCTTCCACCAATGGGAACAGTTTCTCCCTATCTAATCTATCCCTCACGATTTTGAATACATCTTTCAAAGATCCCCTCACCCTTCTCTTCTCCAAGGAGCCCCAGCTTCTCCATTCTACCTAGGTAATTGAGCTTCCTCATCCCTGGAATGCTCGTGAATCTTTTCTACACCTTCTCTAATGTCTTCACATTCTGCTGAAAGTGTGGTGCCCTGAATTGGACACAATACACCAGCTGAGGCCAAACCAGTGTTTATACAGGTTTATCATAACTTCTTTGCTTTTGAAATCTATGCCCCATTTATAAAGACACCATAGTCCAACTAGACTCATAGATTCGTCTACAGCACAGAAGGAGGCCATTCAGCCCATCGTATCCACGCCAGTCAACAAAGATCTGACTACACTAACTCCATTTTCCAGCACTTGGCACAAAGCCCTGAAGGCTATGGCAACACAAGTGAATATCTAAATACTTTTTAAATGTTACGAGAGTTTCTGACTCAAACACCCTTTCAGGCAGTGAGTTCCAGGCTCCCAACACCCTATGGGTGAAAAAATGTCCCAATAGCCTGCTCAATGACCGCTCCTATGTTCATATTACTTTGTTGTAACTTGTTTGGGTGTCAGGGCTACTCACAAGTGTCATCAACCGTGATCTTAGAGGATAACCTATGTCTTCAAGGAACCATCTGCTGACTCTGTTTAGATGTGCGAATTTGTGGGAGACTTAACTGGTGCAGAATGAAGGGAACCTGACAGATTTTTAGGTGTCTTGCACAAACATGCATGATGATCTTTCGGTGGTTGCCATACAACTGACACCCGCCTGAATTGGCAGATTAAGACTCCCCACAAAGGTTACAGATTAGATTTTCTTTGCTTTTTTGACTCTGGGCCTTTGCACAAGTTGCATCTTTCTTACTGACATTACGGAATCTTAAAATAACTACACAAAATATACTAAATGATTAAAATAAAAGCCAGACAAATGGATCTCATCAATGCATGTTTGTGAAAGCCTTTATTGCAAAGTTTTTTTAACCTCAAGGTTTTGTTAATTTTGTAATTTTTAGATGTTTAATGATTTAAATATTTATTATTATAAACCATTTAAAAGAAGCTACATTGTGCTGCGATAGTGAATATCTAGACTTCAATGCCAGTAGACTTTTGGCTTTCTAATTTATGTGCTAACTTGCTAATTTGTGTGGGAGAACGTAAAATTTGGCCATGACAGCAGGCAATTATTATGTGATTTCTCACTGTCTATGATCAATGTGTTTTGATTGTGGGATGTGTGTATTTTCTTACCCTCAGAGTGATTCTCACAATTTGAATAATCCTAACAGCAAACCTTTTGTGAGTTTTAACATTAAGAAGGTTATTTATTATCCCAAACTTGCCCCAGAGGTTTACAAGCATGACTTTTCACTTACTTGACTCACACACACCATCACTCACCCAAAGATTAGATACAGATGAAGAAAAAAATATATAATTACAAAGTATAATTGTATCAATTTCTCTTTCATGGCAGCTCTGTAGTTTCTTATATGAATTGATGCTTTTAGTTGAAGTGAAGGTCACATAAGCAGTGGTTTCTTAGTAAGCTATGAGGCTTCTTGTAGTTAGATTTCTAGGAGGTTGGTTCTCAGGTGAACTTGAAGTCGAAACAAGTTGGGGAGAGTCCTTCTCCCACTTTCAAGGTATTGCTGGTTATTACCTCACCTGCTTAGTTGACCGCAGCTGGTTCAATGGCTTCCCAATCAAACTGATTCTGGCAGTTTTAAATGCAGGCAACAAACATGGCTTCTCAGACATTGAAGTAGTCCATGTCCAAATGCAGCAAAGCCTGAACAATATCCAGGCTTGAGCTGACAAGTGGCAAGTAACATTCACGCCACACAAATGCCAGGCAATGACCACCTCCACCAAGAGAGAATGGCCTTACCATCATTGAATCCTCCACTATCAATGGGCAATACCATTGACCAGAAACTGAAATGGAATTGCTGTATAAATACCGTGGCTACAAGAGCAGGTAAGGAGCTAGGAATCCTGCGATGAGTAACTCACCTCCTGACTCCCCAAAGCCTGTCCACCATCTACAAGGCACAAGTCAAGAGTGTGATGGAATAGTCCACGTTTGCCTGGACGTGTGCAGTTCCTACAACACTCAAGAAGCTTGATACCATCCAGGACAAAGCAGCCTTTTTGATTGGCACCACATCCACAAACATTCACTCCCTCCACCACTGACGCACAGTAGCAGCAGTGTGTACCATCTACAAGATGCACTGCAGGAACTCACCAAGGCTCCTTAGATAGCACCTTCCAAACCCATGACCACTATCAACTAGAAGGACAAGAGCAGCAGATATTTCCACGTGGAAGTTCCCCTCCAAGTCCCTCACCATCCTGGCTTGGAAATATATCATTGCTCCTTCACTGTCGCTGGGTCAAAATCCTGGAAATCTCTCCCTAACAGCACTGTGGGTGTACCTACACCATATGAACTGCAGCGGTTTAAGAAGGCAGCTCACCACTACCTTCTCAAGGGCAACTAGGAATGGGCAATAAATGCTGGCCTAGTCAGTGAAGCCCACATCCTGTGAATTAATGAAAAAAAAGCTGTTTACCCATATGGCCTGTTACAAGTCTAAATTCCTTTTCCAAATGAGGTGAATGGTCAGGTCAATAAATGTAATTTGACACTTTGAAATTTACCCTTACTGGGTTCAGTTGAAGGTCCATCATAATAGAATGGGAGGTCAACGGGAGCCTACTTCACATTCGTTTAGTGCACATTGAGTGTTGATATTTCTTTTGTCTATGGTGAAATGGAAATATGAGTCAGCTGGGGTGCTTTGCTGACTGTCTACCCTTAAACAAGGGGATGTGTGTATCTCTCAGCTGGTTGTGAGTGTCCATATTTAATTAGGTATTTGCTTGGGTCTCAGGGCTGTCCGGAACTGATACTGCCATAGGTCACATGATTGACAGCGGCCATTCTAACAGACTGTTTTTATTCAAAATTTTAAAGTTATGTCTGAAAGTTCATAATACCTGGAACATGACATGCCCTCACCGCATTAGAAAAAAGTGGAATCTGTGATTACTTTTTTTCTAAATGGCTCCCTTATGAAGCAAAAGGAAAATGTACATATTCACCACTTCATACACACTTGGACATTCACAAACAGTAAGATGCTATTGCTACAGTTTCTCTGTCACATTCCCTTTTCTAAGAAATCCCAGTTTTCTTTTATCTGATGAATGTTTATTAATTTCGGTACAGAATGTTTTGGGAATGGTGCCTCTACCAGCATATGATTCTCAATGCAGTTAGCAGCTGGGGAAACTTCAGACTCCATCTGGCTCCTGGGTGAGGGGGCTAGTGGTGGAGAGGGGTGATGTGGAGTGTTGGCGGGGTGCATGAGTGCAGATTTCACCAGGCTGGATTTTGTTTGGAAGCTTGTAATATGTCAATTATTCTGGCTGCTTTGTTGTGATGTCTACAAATCTCTTCAACCTTTTATGGTTGTTTCCAAAGCTCAGCAGTCTGATCATTTAGAGTCTGGTCCACTGATGATTCAGATTTCTAGGGCAAGAAGAACATGGTCCTGCTGGTTTACTTTCCAGATTCTTACCTTTTAAAGTTTGGGATTGATTTGCCCTATCTTCTTTACGCTCCATTCTTGTGGAGTCGATTTCTGTTCCATCTCCCTCCTTTTCTTCTCTGCCTCACTGGTAAGAGTTATTAGATCAAAATTTGTTCTCCTTTTGAGGCATATGGGTTAATTGTAATTATCGGCCATGATAACTGCCGCTATGACTTAGGAAACCCTATATTCTTCTATGTGAGTTTTAAGCCTATATGCGAGACAGTTTTCAAACTCCTCCAGCAGCACTATTTCTCTTAACCCTTCATAGGTGCGGTCAAGTTTTTTAGAGCTCTGGCCGGCTGGTCAAATGCTGACTGTTTAGTTATCTCTAATTCCAGGAAGTTCTATTTTTTTTTATGGGAGTTCTGGAATTGTTGGCGGTATGCCTCTGTTACAAGTTCAAAGGCACTGAGAATAGCAGCCTTTGTCAGATCATAACTGGCAGAATTTTGTCAGGCAACATGGACTAAACAACATGGCCCTATTGATTGACCTTGTATCGGGGGTGTCCAAAAATCTGTTAGCTATTTTAATGAGCTTTCAAATTTTCAAAGGCTGTGACGAAAGTTTCCACATCTTCCTCTTCAAACTTGGGTAAAAATCGGGAATGCTTTAGGAAATCAAAAGCTGCCTCTGGGCTAAAGGTATTTAAATTACCATTAGGTTCTCTCTAGTTTCTACAATCTGTCTCATTTCCTGAGATTTCTGTGCATGTAACTCTCTCGAGTATTTTTTGAGCTGGAAAGCATGCTTCTCTTGTGTCTTGGAATTCCCTTGCCTCCCTTCCCTTCGGGGCTTTTCTTTCTTTCTCTTTTGCCTAAAACTCAAACTCGAGTCTCTAGTCTTCCTGACACAATGGATCAACTGGCCTCCTTCTGCTCTGTAAGATTTCTGTGATTTCTGTGATTTGGTGATACTATTCCATGATCAAAGTGTTTTGTATGTAGCTGTGTGTATTTTTGTAACCTCAGAATGATTGTCCCAATTTAAATAATTCCAGCAACAAACTTTTATTGAATTTAAAAATAAGGAAGATTATTTATTAGCCCACACTTACCCTTGAGGTTTAAAAATGCAATGACTCACTCACACAACTCACTTGACTCACACACACTATCACTATCAAGATTAGATATAGAAGAAGAAAAAACAATACAATTACAATGTATAACAGTCTCTCTTTCATGGTAGGCATGTGGCTTCTTAGATGAGTTGATGTGTTTAGGTGAAGTGAAGGACTTGTAAGCAGAGGTTTCTTAGTAAGCTATGTGGCTTCTTGTAGTTGAATTTCCATGAGGTTGGTTCTCAGGTGAACTTGAAATTGGAGCAAGTTGAGGAGAGTCCTTCTCCCACTTTCAAGGTATTGCTGTTTATTATTTTGGCCACTTAGTTGACTATAGCTGGTTCAATGGCTCCCTAATTGTCTCTTTGTTTCTGCAGAGCTGATTTTTTTTGTTTTAAATGCTGGCAACAAACATGGCTGTCTCACCCATGTGACCTGCTACAAGTCCAAAGTCCTTTTCCAAATATGTTGGATGGTCATCCTGTGTTTCCATTTGACATTTTGAAACTTATCCAGCGCAGGTTCAAATGAGGGACCATCAGAAGAGAAAGGGGGGTTGACAGGGACCCATTTCACATTCGTCCAGCTCACATTGAGTTTCATTGTTTCTTTTGTCCCTGGTGAAAAAGAGATATGAGTCAGCTGGAATGTTATAATTCTTTGTTGACTGACCATCCTTAAACAAAGGGATGAGTGTATTTCCCAGTTGGTTATGAATGTCCACATTTCATTAGTATTTGCTCGAGACTCAGGATGGCCTGGAGCTAGAGCACATGATTGGCAGTGGCCATTTTAACAGTCTGTTTATGTTTAAACTTTTTAAGTATTATTTGAAAGTTCTGAAATATACTGGAACGTAAAACTGCTCAAAATGAAGGTCAACACTTAAATGGTTATACACTTAAAAGGAATAATGACGTCGGAACAGTATAAGCTAATGGCACTAGGGATATGGGTCGGAATTTAATGTGGGATGAGGAGCCTGTCATCCATTATGAAATCTTGTGGTACCTTGGCTGACCTGATCTCCAGGAGCCCCATTGGAACAAAGTTCCTAATTGGCAGCGGGAACACTGCACCAGGACTCCCATCTCCCCTGTTTAATTTAATTGCTTCGCTGGTATGTCTGGGGCAAATATGCCGCCTCCAAGAGCTGTTGCCCAATCAGAGGTTGGCAGCTTTGCAGTACCGGCAGTGCCAGCAGGAGCGGTAGACACTGCTGGTATTGTACTGGGGTCTACCCAGAGGATTAGCGATTAATCCTCCGGAAATAGGTTTGTGTGGTGGGATAGGGTTCTCCGGGAAGGTGTGCTGTTGACTGTTGTGGGGGGAGGGGGTCAACAGCAAGGGCAGGAGAATGGCTTACTGTGCCCTAAACCCTTCCCAATGCCCTGTCCCTTGATTGGGCACAGAGTGCCTGGAAATGAGGGACTCCCTCTGGAAGGATGCAGGCAAACCGAGCAGGGTTTGCTGGGCAATCTCCCCCGGGCAGTGAGTCCCGCACCTGCCCCTGATTGAATACCAGTAGTAGCAGGATGAGGATCTTAAATGGCCACTTAAAGGCCTCAGATGGCCTCCAGGTGGGAAGGTACCCACAAGTCTTGCCCTGGACTTAATTGGAGGGAGGTGGGAAGATGGCAGAATCTCCATCCTGCACCTGATCGCCCAAGCAGCTGGCACCAGCCACCGCCCCCCCCACCCCCCAGCTAGCCTCCGAACAGGGTGGTGGAGCAGCTGTCTTTTGGGCTGTCACCTTAGTTCATCTGGTAGTGCTTTCCCCTCTGAGTCAGATGGTTTCTTCATTCAAACCCATCGCTAGCATCTGAACTGATGATTTGGATAGTTCAGTGCAGGACTAAGTGAACATAAGAACATAAGAACTAAGAGCAGGAGCAGGCAATTCAGCCCCTCGAGACTGCCCTGCCATTCATTACGATCATAGCTGATCTCATTTCGGCCTCAACTCCAATTTCCCGCCCTCTCCCCATAACCTTTAAACCCATTACTAATTAAAAATCTGTCTATCTCCTCAAATTTATTCAGCGTCCCGGCATCTACTGTACTCTGAGGTCGTGAATTCCACAGATTCACAACCCTTTGAGAAAAGTAATTCCTCCTCATCTCTGATTTAAATCTACCACCCCTTAGCCTAAAACTATGGCCTTGCGTTCTAGAATGCCCCAGATGGGGAAACATCCACTCAACGTCGACTTTGTCTATCCCCTTTAGCATCTTATATACCTCAATTAGATCTCCTCTCATCCTTCTAAACTCTAGCGAGTATAGCCCTAAACTGCTCAATCTCTCCTCATAAGACAAGTCCTGCATCTCTGGAATCAATCTAGTGAACCTCTTCTGAACCACCTCCAGTGCAACTACATCCTTCCTCAAGTAAGGGGACCAAAACTGTGCACAGTACTCCAGGTGCGGTCTCACCAATGCCTTGTACAATTGTAACAACACTTCCCTATTTTTATACTCTATTCCTTTAGCAATAAATGCCAAAATTCCATTTGCCTTCCTTATTACCTGCTGTACCTGCATACTAGCTTTCAGCGATTCATGCATGAGGACACCCAGATCCATCTGCACTGAAGCATTCTGAAGTTTCTCTCCATTTAAATAATAAGTCGCCTTTTCATTCTTCTGACCAAAATGGATAACCTCACACTTACCCACGTTAAACTCCATCTGCCAAATTTTGGCCCATTCACCTAACCTGTCCATATCCATTTGTAAATTTCTTATTTCTTCATTGCAACTTACTTTCCCATTCATTTTGCTGTCATCTGCAAATTTAGCTATAGTACCTTCCATCCCTGAATCCAAGTCATTAATATAGATTGTAAATAGTTGGGGATCAAGGACCGAACCCTGTGGCTCCCCACTAGTTACAGCTTGCCATCCAGAAAAAGACCCATTTATCCCGACTCTCTGCTTTCTGTTGGTTAGCCAATCCTCTATCCAAGCTAATATATTACCTCTAACTCCGTGTGATCTTATCTTATGTATTAATCTTTTGTGCGGCACCTTATCAAAGGCCTTCTGGAAGCCCAGATATACTACATCTACAGGATCCCCATTATCCACTTTGCTTGTCACATCTTCAAAGAACTCTAGCAAATTAGTCAAACATGATTTACTCTTCATAAAACCATGCTGACTCTGATGGATTGTATTTTGACTTTCCAAATGCCCCATTACTACTTCCTTAATAATGGATTCCAACAATTTCCCAACGACAGACGTTAAACTAACTGGCCTACAGTTTCCTACTTTTTGCCTCCCCCCGCCCTTTTTGAATAAGGGCATTATATTAGCATTTTTCCAATCCACTGGAACCTTTCCAGAATCCAGGGAATTTTGGAATATTATAGCCAATGCATCCACTATCTCCGCTGCCACTTCCTTTAAGACACTGGGATGTAGGCCACCAGGTCCTGGGGATTTGTCACCCTTTAATCCCAATAGTTTGCTCAGTACTTTTTCTCTAGTGATGGTAATTGTTCTAAGTTCCTCCTTCTCAAAATGCTCTGCACTATCTGTTACTATTGGTGTGGTACTAGTGTCCTCCACTGTGAAAACTGAGGCAAAATATTGATTAAGCATCTCTGCCTTTTCTGCATTCCCCACTATTAACTCCCCAGTCTCGTCCTCCAAGGGACCAACATTCACTTTAGCTACTCTCGTTCCTTTTATATACTTGTAGAAGTTTTTGCTATCAGTTTTTACATTTTGCACTAGTTTTCTTTCATAATTTACCTTGGCTCTTTTTATTATTTTTTTAGTAACCCTTTGTTGATCTTTAAAAGTTTCCCAGTCTTCCAGCCTGCCACTAACCTTTGCAATTTGGTATGCCTTAGTTTTTGCCTTTAAGTTATCTTTAACTTTCTTGCTTAGCCATGAATATCGCATTACTGGTTCATCCATCCAAAAACACATTACAGTCCCCCACTGTAGTATCTAATCATTCCTTAAATGCTTCCAGGTATTTTGACTTAACTATTCTTCCTGGAAGTCTAAATAGACCCTGTGTGAAGAAAAAGCTCCCGCTATCAATTCTAAAATTATAATGTATGAACCATACTTCTATTGCTAATTTAGTCCTACCTCTAATTTATAATATTCAGAATCTACCTTCTCCATAACATTTGTATAACCTTGTAAGAGCATCTCTTTGACTCCCCTTTAAGGACTGTAAAGATCATACATCTTTACTCTTTCCACATATCTCAGACTCTTGACACCAGTGAATTGTATTGTGGTTCTTCTCTGAACTTGCTTCAGTGCTTGTGTGTCTCCCTGATAAATGCATACTCCATACCTGGATTTGGAAAAGCTAAGGGAAGAGATCTATGAGCCGTAGTAGACTCTACGCTAAATTTGTCCAACAAATGCAATCAACAAAGTTAACAGAATCTTGACCTACCTTTACGAAACAAGGGAGAAGATGTTGTGAAAGACATAGTGAAAGAGAAGGTAGTTGAGGCACTGGGTGGGCTAAAAATTGATAAAGAGAAGATATTAGAAAGGCTGGCTGTACTTAAAGTTGATAACCAGAACCAGATGAGATACATCTGGGGTTATGCAGTCAAGTAAGGGTGGAAATTGTGGAGCCTCTAGTCATAACCTTCAAACCCTTCATAGATACAGAGATGGTACCAAGGGACTGGAGAATTCTAAATGTTACACCTTTATTTAAAAAAGGATGTAAGGATAAGCCTAGCAACTGCAGGCCAGTCAGTTTAACCTTGGTGATGGGAAAACTTTTAGAAATTATAACACAAGACAATGTTAACAGTCACTTGGAAAAATATGGATTAAGAGAAAAGCCAGCATGGATTGTCAAGGACAAACCGTGTTTTTTGATGAAGTAACAGGAAGGGTTGATAAAGGTAGCACAGTTGATATGGTGTACATGGACTTCCAAAAGGCATTTGATAAAGTGCCACACAACAGAATTGTCAGCAGAGTTAAAGCCCATGGAGTAAAAGAGAGTGGCAACATGGATACGAAGTTGGCTGTGTGACATGAAACAGACAGTAGTGGTCACAGTTGTTTGACAGACTGGAGCATGGTATACAGAGGGATTTCCCAGTGGTCGGTACTTGGACCATTGCTTTTCTTGATCTATATTAATAGCTTAGGCTTTGGTATACAAGGAACAATTTCAAAATTTGCAGATGACGCAAAACTTGGAAACATTGTGAACTGTGAAGAGCAAAGTGATAGACTTCAGGAGGACATAGCCAACAGGCTGGTGGAATGAGTGGGCATGTGGCAGATGAAACTTAGTGCAGAGGTATGTGAAGTGATGCATTGTGGTAGGAAGAATGAAGAGTTGCAATATAAATTAGAGGATACAATTCTAAGGCAGGTGCAGGAACAGAGGAACATGGGAGGGTATATGTAAACAAATCATTGAAGGTGGCAGAGCAGGTTGATAAAGTAGTCAATATGACATATGGGACCCTGGGCTTTATAAACAGGGACATGGAGTACAAATGCTAGGGAGTTATGTGGAACCTTTATAAAACACTGGTTCTGTCTCAACTGGAATATTATGTCCAATTCTGGGCACCACACTTTAGGAAGGATGTGAGAGACATTAGGGAGGGTGCAAAAAAGATTTTGGAGAACAATTCCAGGATGCGGGACTTCGGTTATGTGGATAGATTGGTGAAGCTGGGTTTGTTCTCCTTATATAAGAGAAGGTTGAAAGGAGGTTTGATAGAAGTGTTCAAAATCATGAGAGTTCTGGGCAGACTGGATAGGGAGAAATTTTTCCCATTGTCTGAAGGGTTGAGAACCAGGCGACACTGATTTAAGGTGAATGGCAAAAGATCCAGTGTGATGTGACAGAAGTCTTTCTTCATGCAGCATGTGATTATGATCTGGAATGTACTGCCTGAGAGTTTGGTGGAGGCAGAGTCAATAGTAGCTTTCCAAAGGAAATTGGAAAATTATCTGAAGGGAAAAATTGGGATTCTACTAATATTACCCCCTCCAGCAAGGTAAATTTATTCAGTCAAACTTATTGTCAGTCTTAATCCTCAATAAGGAGAAATTATAAATCATTATAAGAGCTTAGTCAGCTATACTAGCTATAGACTTGGTCTTCAAATAAAATGACCTCCCTCCCTGGAATATTTAGGCTAAACAAAGATATCCCAGAATAAAATACACAAGGGCCAGAATTTTCCCATTGACGTGCAGGGGCGGGCCCCACATGCCCAGGTATAAAATGACGCACGGCAATGTCGGGCGACCATCCTGACGTCATCGTGTGCCATCGCGATATTTGGGAAGGCGGGCGCTAAAGGTTCAGATGTGCGCCCGCCATCAATTAACGGGACAGTTAAGCCCCTTGAGGCAGCAATTGATCTCGATTTTTTGCAGCCCATGTGATTTTCAGGATGTTGCACGGGCGCAACAGGCAGGCGGGTAGGAGACATTTGTATAAACCTCATCCCCGGGCGGGATAAGAGGGGTGAGCGGGGTTGCGAATGTGATGTTTGAGGTATTTAAGTGTGAAAGTAACTTTTACTTGCCTGAGTGAGCAGGAAGACCTCAAAACTCATAGCTGCTAGGACAGGAGTAAAAGCCTTGGTCAGGACTCTACAGTAAAAATCATTTCTGGAGTCTGCAGCTTTCAGGAAGCCTTCCCTTAGCCTGGGAATGGGAGTTGTGTCTCCACTGGAGGCACCTCCTCTGAGGAGGAAGGAAGGGCCAGAAGGGGGAGGAGGCCAGGAGTCCACATTTAGCCTCCAGGCGAGCCACCTTGGGGAGGAGAGGCGAAGGCATAAGAGGCGCAGGGCCAACAGGAAGTGCAAGGCAAAAGGGGCCGTAGAAGACGCCACTATCCTGCTGCCAGGGTATACAGGCGGCAAAGCAGCTACTCCAATATGCCTGAGGTGCAGTGCCGAAGGAGGCTCTGTCTCTCAAGGGAGACAGTCACCTCCATCTGTTAGATGATAGGCACTGGCATCTGAGCCAGCCTGCTCACTGTGCTGTCCTGTTGGCCTCGATGACCTTGGTGGTCGTCCTCTGGCCCATGGAGCATTTTATAGCCCCGTCTGGGAGGGAGCAGCCAATTCCACAGCTGGCTTCTCCCCAGTCGTGGCAGCCTCATTGGGTGCCACGGTCACTGGCAGAGGGATGGAGGAGCTGCTGCCCTCATCCGGAACGCCCTGAGAGGAGCCCGCAGAGATGACAGGCAGCTGCTGCGCCGACGTGAGGTCACTTCAGACCTCGCTGCTCACTGTAGATGGATGGGCACCGAGCTGGGATACTTGGTACCCTGACCATCTCCCACATTGGCACTGACCATCTGTGGCCAATGCCGCTGTGAGGGCTTGCAGGTCCGAGTGCACCCCAGGGGGACTGAATGTTCTCCTGGAGGAGCCTCTCCACGAGAGTCGCCACTCTCTCCATGGAGGAAGCATGGCGCTCAGCCATGAGGCTCATTGCATCGGTGATGCTCCGCGTGGACTCCTCCAGCACGGGCACCATGCCACGCATAGCCTCATGTATCTCTGCCAGATCCTCCCGCACACCCTGCTGGACTTCCAGCGTTTGCTGCCTCTCGGGCGACTCCAGAGGCACATCATCAGGCTCCAACTGAGCATGTGCCTGGTCTCCAGCAGTCCTCCGACTGCCGGCGCCCTGGGCACTTTCTGCTCTGCCTACACCTCTAGCGAGTGTGAAGTGTCCTCACCGCCATGCCCCGGAACACTAGCCGAAGATCTAATTCCCACTGAGGTGCTAGTATCTGCCTGGCTGAGATGGTGTGACGCTGGTGAGTGCATTTGCTCGGGGGCTTCAGGGGTGAGAGGTGGGCCCTCTGCCTCCTCCTCCCGGCCCTACTCCAGTGATGCTGAAAGGAAGATAAAGGACATTTGATTAGTTACAGTGTAGACAATGTCAACTTGCATGCCGCTCCCCCCGGATCATTATGCGCTTATCCTTCTATAATCAAGGATAAACCCATGTTGCAAACTTCAATCATGGAGCATTCAGCAGCGCCATGGCTTCTGTGACACACATAGTGACCTGACTGATCGCCAAACATACCTCCCCGTGGCAGCCCAGCCTCACCGCCACCGGTGGACCTGGGGGCATGGCGCCTCTCAAGATCCATGGCCTGCTGCTCAAAAGCCGTAAGGATGGCCAACCGGGCCTGCCCTCTGCCAGTCCACATTCGTTCCAATGCATTGTGCGCAGTCTTTTCCTGAAAAGGAGAGAAGAGCATTGATTAGTCCAGCCTATACCGGGATTCCCATCACATCCCTGCCAACCCAGCCAGAGTGGGACATTGCAGGACTCTAGTTCTTCGTCATCCCGCAGCTGCTGCACACTCACCCAAACAAGCCAGGGCTGATCCCCCACCATTGCCCAAATGCTGCCTCCTTCACATGTGGTACCACAAGGTGCCATTTTGCTAAGCAAGGAGGCACAAGCACATGGAGCACAACCACCAGCAGATGGATTGGTGCCCCACCACTTGGAAGCTCCCCTCCCAGCATTTTAGCACCCTGACTTCAACTTGCTTCACAGTTCCAGCACTCTGCCTAGGTGCAGACCCTTGACTTTCAAACCCATTCTATACTCTGGGTGTCAGTGTCACACATGCTGCGGATGCAGAACTCATCTTAGCACAGCCCTCTCAGGGTGAACTGGGCATGGGCAATATCTGCTGTCACACCCAGCAAGGGATACATGCCATGAGGGATTCAATGACGTTACTGTACTCAGAGTTGGCGGGGGGCAGGGGGTTGGGGGAAAGGGTGATGACTGCATTAAGTGACTTGAGGTAACATGGTACTCACCCTTCCTGAGTGCAGGAGATCATTGACCCTTTTGCACCACATCATGGGAGCTAACACTCTCAGCCATCTCCTCCCACGCACGTTTAGTCAGGTGGGGGAGGCCTCCGTCTCCCGTCCCTCGGAAGCAGGACCTCCCACCGCGCTGCCACCTCCTTCAGGAGGGCAGCTAGGCACTCTTCTGAAAAATGAGGGGCACACTGCCCCGTTGGCCTGCCCTCTGGTCTGGCCTTCCCCGCTGGCTTACCTTCCGGCCTAGCTTGCCCCGATGACCTACCCTCCGGACTTGCACCACCAACATTGCCCCCCTGCAGAGCCCTTCTCCCAGCTATTGCGAGCGGCCTTTCCAAGGCTACCAGGCCTTCCTTTATACAGGCCACTGGGTCGCCATTGGACCTGGCGGGCTGAGCGCGCCCACTGCCACCCGCCTACTCCCACTATGCATGGGAGTCATGAAGTACACTGGGCAGGCCTTAATTGGCCCACCCGTGTAAAATGGCGGCGCGGATCCGATCGTGGGTGGCGAATGGGTCCGTGCCCACCTGCACCCGCTCTTGACCGGCCCGCACGACATGGGGAAATTTCTCCACAAGGTATACTATAACAGAAACATCTCTTCTGAAGGGTTAACCTCTTTCAGAACAAAGAATTCAAGAGAAAGTGGGGCCCTGAGGCTTTACAAATTGGGTTTACAACATTTTATAATGGTTACTTAATAATACTTTATTGTAAGCTTAAATCTTAGAGTACATTATAGTAATGGTTCGAATATTGCAAAGTATAAACACAAGATAAACTAACCCATCTAAAATATAAACACAAAGTACAAATCTACCTAAAAGTAATTACATACTACAAATCCACCCAAGAATAAAAGTAGGATATTCAAACAAACAACAAACTAATTTATACTTGCAATCAAAAGCATAAAGCATAGTTTCTGCTTTGTCTCAGCTAAAGGGAGATCTAATGAAGACCTCGACCTTTCTCAGCCTTGCAGGTCTGACTCTGTGTAAACCTAACAGCCCAATTTAAAGAAAACTGGTTGCTTTTAGAATAATATGACTACTTTTTTGTCATATTCTGAGGCTCTTGTTTGAGAGGGTTCCTGACTGGTCAAAAACATGTTTTTCTGAAATGAAGGTGCAGCTTTTTGGTTGTAACTGGTTTCAAGGCTCTTGTCTCCCTATCTGGTAAGTCTGAGAAAACATTCTCAAGCCATTGCGTTCTGGGTATAATTTTCTCTCTCTTTCTGTGCTCTTGGCAAAGATTTCTTTTTGGTTTTTTTTAGCTGAGTCAAATTTTTAACCCTTTCTTTAATTGGGTTAAATCCTTATCATTGCCAGGTTGCTGGGGGAGGGTGGGTGATTGGAAATAGTTGAGTTATTTTATAGTCAGCCAACATGGAGATAATGGGCCAAAGGACCTCCTTCTGAACTGGAACCAATCTATGATTCTATAAATTGAATGTCACTTTACCTGCATCATTCCAAGGAAAGGCACTAATCTATAATATTGGGTAGAAGTGTGGAATGGTATTTTGCAGATCTACTTGATGTATGCTTTTGAGGGGGGGGAATTTTTTGAGAACTTTTCCTAAGCATTGGTTGAGTAAAATTTATATTATAGCAAACTGTACACCGCCTGTGGAAAGATAAGCTTAATGGGTCTAATAACCTGCTCTTGTTCTAAGCATTATTTTCTGTGCAACAGTTGTTTCCACAGAAATGGTCAGTGAGTCTACGTTAAATAGGTAAAATTTATGTGTGATAGTTATCAACAAAATGGGTGATCTAGAACTTCCTCATCTAACAGGTACGATTTTTCATTTTTTCCATTTTCCAGTAAATTTCCATTTCCAAATGATTATTCTTTGCATTCCTAATAATGTGCTGTCTCAAACATACCTTTAGATCCCCATGCACCAAAGGCATTACGTTGTCCTCTGATGGAAGATGAAGTTTGACTGAGAAGTGAACATGATCCCCATGCTTTGGAATCTGGTTAAAATGTTACCAAAATGCTAGTTGATAAAGTAATCTGAAGGGTGTATTCAGGATAAGTCAGCAGTCCACTTCCTGCTTGTTCTTTAAGATAAACATTGCTTTGGTTGCCCCTTTAAGGAATATTTATTCTCAAACATGTTTTATATATTTCTCACGTGGTTTTCAGGTACATCCTTTCTAACATTGTTCCATTAAGTAAACAGTTCAGAAGCAGCAGAGCCTGTATTTTCAATTATTTAACATTTTTTTGGTTTTTTCAATTGCACTTGCCTTTTCCTTAGGTGCCAAAAATTTTTAAATTGTGAGACAAAAGATTCAGCATGTAGTTAGGATAGAATCTGCTGATTTCTGTGAAAGCTCTGTCCAACTTAGTCAAGTTCCCAACCTTCATATTTAGAATGTGCTGACTGAACAGAACATATTGCCTTTCTCTTCATCGATCCTCTAAATGTTTTATGATAATTTAGCCCTCTGAGTTCAATGCTTATTTCAAATCAGAATCTGACAAGTGCAGCCATATACAACCAAACAGGTCATTCAATGAATATGTGGGTCATTTAACATTTTAGGTGTTCCCTGTATGCATTCTAATACTGCACATTGTTCCTTAGAAGAAGTTGCCATATATATTTTCTTCTGAATTCTTGATAATAAAAATGCTTGCTGTGCCATTTAATCAGATGCACAGAAAAACTTTCACATTCACTGTATTTTAACTAGATTCCCTGCTGTTTCAAATTTGTTTGAGCTGCTGCAATTTTTCTTTCTCAACCTGTAATTTGAAGTGTTAAATGTCCAACTGTGATTCAACAAGTCAGAGACATCAGTAAAACAGTATCACAGTTCATGGAAATTAAAATGTATATAGGAAGATAATTGGGAGTCTTCACATTTGTGCTTCAGTTTATTGTTTTTAAATATAGGAACTTTAATGTGGTTTTTTCACCACAATGTGCCTACTGACTTACCCTGAGTACACCCTTCAGATTACTTTATCAACTAGCATTTTGATAAAGTTTTAACCAGATTCCAAAGCATGAGGGTCTCATTCACTTCTCAGTCAAACTTCATCTCCCATCAGAAGACAGCGCAATGCCCTTGGTGCATCGGGATCTAAAGGTATGTTTGAGACAGCACATTATTAGGAATGCAAAGAATAATCATTTGAAAATGGAAATTTACTGAAAGATGGAAAAAATGAAAAATCGTACCTGTTAGACAAAGAAGTTCTAGCTCACTAGCTCACAAGACATCGAGCTCACAAGATTGAATATTTTCCAGTAAGCGCACATTATTTATGGCATTCAACCATTGTTGTATAATTCTTAATTGGCCAGTTATTCAATGTGGTTGAATGATGTGGGAAATGCATTTGCTCAGTATAAAGAGGGTCTGGAGAACTGTACAGCAAATGCTGTGTGGGTAGTATCTGACCAAGTTTGCATCATAGTGGGCTATAATCTATTTGAAAGACAGAGGTTCCCTGATGGAAATTCTAGGTTAGAAAGAAGCGCAGGTGGAGAGGAAGATAATGTGAACAACCTGCCTGGAATAAGAACAATTGATGATTTATGCCTTTTTTTTTTAATTCCTGAGGAACAAATTGCCTCAAATTAGGAAGCAAAGATTGGTATGAGATTCTGTGCTAACATAAAGGATGTAAGGTTATGGGCATTATTCTATAATGGGTTGGGCTGGCAGGTTCATGTATACAGATTAGTTGGCTATGTATGTATCCAGTTATATTGAGGAGTAGAATAGTTGGAAGTCAGTGAGCTAGTGAGAACAATTACTGAATGAAATGTAATTTGATGAATTGGACTTTATCTAAGGTATTTACAGAAATGGTCTACGTGGAAAGTTCTTCTTTCAAATTACTTCAAATACAAAACAAAATCACAACAGCAATCAGGCCATGCACACAAAATATTGCAGAAATGTCAGAGTGATTCTGCAACCCCAGGGAATGTGGCCTAAGCAGTAAACATCTACCAGAACTCTTGTGCCACTCAAGTACCATGCAATTACCTTCTCCAACATGAGAGTCTAACCACCTCCTCTTGATACTTAATGGCATTCCCATTGCCCTGTCCACTACCATCAGCATCCTTGAAGGCCATTAGTGACCAGAAACTGAACTGGACCAGTTCCATAAATGTCATGGTTATTAGAGCAGTTCAAAGAATTGGGCATTCTTTGATGGTTGGCTCATTGCCTAACTTGCCAAAGCTTACATGTTTCAAGTCAGGAGTGTGAAAGAATATTCTCCACGTGCCTGGATGAGTGTAGCTCCTACAACATTCAAAAAGCTTGGCATAATCCAGAACAAAGCAGTTTGCTTGAATATTATCCCATCCTCTTGCTTAAACATTCACTTCCACCATCATTAGTGCAGCCTGACTGCAGTGCATATTTGTTCACAGAATGCACTGCAGCAGCTTGTCAAGATTCTTTTGGAAATATTTCACAAACCCATGACCCCTGCCACCTAGAAGGACAGTGACAGTAGGTGCATGAGGACACTATCACCTCCAAGTTCACCCCTAAGCAACACACCATCCTGACTTAGATATATATCACCAATCCTTCACTGTCGCTGGGTTAAAGTCATGGAACTCCCAAACTAACAGCATTGTGAGAGAACCTTCACCACCAAAACTGCAGTCATTCAAAGAGAAGGATCACCACCATCTTCTCAGGGGCAACTAGTGATGGGCAGTAAATGTTGGCCTTGCCAATGATGTCTATGCCCTCAGATGGTGAGTTCTGCATGAAAGGCAGAGATGACCAGACAGGATTGTGGAGGGCATTTAACAGACTCTGGGCTTTTTTCATTTGTTAAATATGATGAGCCTTCTAAATGCATGTGATATCATTCAGATAATGACTTTCATAAGTAATCTATCGAATTAAGATATCACAATGTGACAGAAGAGTAAAAAGTAGAAAAACTAGATATGAGTGACATTTCTATGTTTAGTGAATGGTTAAAGCCTCAATAGATAAAAGCAAAAAACTGTGGATGCTGGAAATCCAAAACAAAAACAGAAACAGAAATACCTGGAAAAACTCAGCAGGTCGGGCAGCATCGGCAGAGGAGAGCACAGTTGACGTTTCGAGTCCTCATGACCCTTCAACAGAACTAAGTAAAAATAGGAAAGGGGTGAAATATAAATATAATGGTTGCCAGCTTATATTTCACCCCTTTCCTATTTTTACTTAGTTCTGTTGAAGGGTCATGAGGACTCGAAACGTCAACTGTACTCTCCTCCGCCGATGCTGCCAGACCTGCTGAATTTTCCAGCCATTTCTGTTTCTGTTTTGGTTAAAGCCTCAAAACTGGCTCCATGTCTCCTTGGAGATGAATGCAAAAGAGTAGACTAAAACGCAAACAGAAAGAAAGGTACGTACAGAGGAAAGGAAATGAACTGTGAAAAATCTTAGACTGCCCGATACAGAGATGACAATGAAAGTCTGTAAGAACTTTATGCAAGGAAAATAAAGAGTAGAAAACAAACAGAAGTGGAATCAGAAATAATTTTAGAGTGAGCGAAAGTAGAGAGATAAAGGTCTGAATTTTACTGTCATTGGGCATGAGCGATTGGTGGGCTCGGGAGCAGCCAGGAAACAGACCCCTGACCGTGATCGGCCCCAGAACGCAATTACACATTGGCTGGCCAATTAACGGCTAGCCAGCGTGAACTGTGCACCGAAAAGCTCAGCGCTGCTGGGGTGGAGGCGGGAAGAGGGTGGGTGACGATGTCACTGCGGGCGTGGATGAGCACTGAGAAAGAGCTTCCTGGAGGCAGACAGCTGCCTCGGGGAGCTGCAGACCTGCACATAATGAAATAAAGCTGTAAAAAGCTGCAATAAAATGTCTGTGCATCACAATCAAGCACCTGAAAGCATACCTCATAAAATGCTGTCCTCAGATATTTATTTTTATTTTATTTCCTAATGGAAATTTCATCCTGCCCTTGGATGACGTTTGATGAAAAATGTAAAGGCCGCCTGGCCGATTTGCCCATCCGCCAACTGTAAGTTTGGACGGGCCATGAAAAATCGCAGACAATTGCGCCATTAATGGGCTTAATTGCCTGCTTAATTGTTGGTGGGTGTGCTTCTGACTTATGCACGTGCCCACCAAGCTAAACATCACATAAGTGCACGCTGACATCGGGACATGAGTGCCCGACGTCATCTCATGAGATTTTATACCCAATCGGGTCAGGTACACACCCGCAGGATGTAAAATTCTGGCCAAATTGTGTAAAAAAATGCTTTGTTGAATGGGAGATCAAATTTAAAGGTCAACAAAACTCCATGATTAAAGATTAGAGTGATTTCTTTACCTGTGCTCAATTTGGAATGTCTATGCTAGGACCAGATAATCAAATAAGGATCCCTTTTCTTTTGATTCCTTTAAATGACCTCTCATATGATAGACTCCATGCTATACTTTCTGTTTGTCCAGCTAAAGTAAATAAAAATAAGAGATTTAAGCACAAAGGAGCCCTTGAAGATGTTATGGCACTGCCAATGGTAAATGCTCTGAACTGCTCAAATCCCAATGGGAAACTTGAAACAACTGCCACAACTGTTTTGCAATTTGTATATATTTCAAGACGCATGCTTTGAACTCAATAGTAATAAGATCACTGAGTCGTATAGGTTTCTTACAAAACTAAATTAAACCTTTATTAATAGAAGAAATGATTTTAAGTACAGACATAGACCTACAAATTACTACTATGATAATTTCTAAATCCCTGAGTTAATCTAACTCCCAGTTATACTTTTGTTAAGGCAACAGTGAGACACATAGGTTTTTAACAAGACCCAGGCAAAGTAACACACAATACCCTTAACAGTCGAATTCAAAGTAAGTTTTTCTCAGCTTTGGTTCCTTGTAGACAGCATCTTGAGTTTTAGATGCTGGAGGCTTTTCACACTTGTTTTAAATCTTAGAAAGTTTCCCCTTACACATAGCCTTCTCTCCTTTAAACATATTTTCCCCTTTGAATGCAAATTCCTATTGTTTCACTATGTCTTTGAACTTTACCTCTCTCATAATAAAAATCTCTCATTGTACCAATTTTACCAGTGATCTTTGGGAAAAATAAACACACTGGGCAGAATTTTACCCTTGGCGTGTGGGATCGGCGGGGGCAGACAGTAATCTGACCTCCGCCTGCGATCGGCAGCGCTCCGCGATTTTATGCGGATGGGCCAATTAAGGGCCACCCAGCGTGATACATGGCGTGAATGAATGTGCGCGAAGGGGCAGGCAGGGGCAGGGGCATGATGTCTGCCAGGTCTAACGGCGACCCGATGGCCGATTTAAATGCGGCTTCGGCTGCCACCGAAGGACGCGGAAGTGTTGTCAGTGGAGACTGTCGCGGGTGGACACGGCAGGCTGGCGGGGCAGTCGGCCCAGCGTTTTTTGGATGAATGCCTTGCAGCCGTCCTGGAGGAGGTAGCAGCGAGGAGAGAAAACCTTGTCCCCAGGGATGAGAAGAGAAGGCCCCCCCGCCCCCACCCCCCAGCCTCACCAAAAAGGCCTAGGAGGAGGTGGCATCGAGGGTCAGCAAAATGATGTGGTGAGGCGCACCTGGGTCAAGTGCCAGAAGCGCTTCAATGATCTGCTGCAATCGGGGTGGGGTAAGCTCCGTGTTGGCATGGGTCATTTTGCAGAACAGTTAAGAGCTGCCTGTCCCCCCCGTGGACCTCAGAGATGTTAGAGTGTGAGTGGCAAATGTCAATGATGCAGGAGCTGGCCAAGGTGGTGAGCCCTGGCTGCTTGTACTGAGTGCCTTGTGGCTCCAGGGTCATGAATCGGCTGAGCCCTGCGAGGTGTTCCTCAGGTAGGATTGGCCAGGCTGCAATGGCGCTGCAGGTAGAGGGCATACTAATCAATGCTCCTCTATCCTTTCAGGAGAAAACATCCCATAACAATGCTGAGAGGTCACAGACTGGCAGGGGACCCCCACACCCTTTCATCCTCTCGCAATATGAGCAGGAGGCCCTGGGGCTCGAGAGGCACAATGCACCTCGGTCAAGCAGCCAGGGTGAGGTTGGGGTGTCAGAGGAAGGTAAGAGCGCGGTGCACTGAGGTGAGAATGTCGGTTATTGCAACCATTCCAGTGTAGTCTCTACATTGATGTGAGCCTGAAATCTAGGATCCCCATTGACAACCAAAAGACGAGGGCACCATGATGCATATCTCTGTCTCACCAGGGTGCCTGGCATGCACGGTGACAGTGTCATGACTTAAACTAATGACATGTCCTTCTTGTCCCTTTTAAACTCACCAGCAGGCGGTCGCAGTGAGGAGGCTGAAGGCCCACCCCTGACCCCTGAGGACCACGATGCTCACCACGCATCTGTGTCACATCCCCTCTGTCAAGCAGGCACCAACGCAGTTCTAGCACCTCAGTGGGCATAACATCACCATCTAGTCTATTGGTGCACATTGGTGAGGGCACTTCCCACTCGCTTGAGGTGCAGGCGGAGGCAGAGAGGATGCCGGCAGTCGGAGGACTGCTGGGGACCACGACAATGCTCAGTTGGTGGCTGATGATGAGCCTCTGGAGTCGTCCATGAGGCAGCAGATGTGGGATGTCCACCAGAGTGTGCAGGAGGATCTGGTGGAGATCCATGAAGGAATGCGTGCCATTGTATCCGTTGTGGGGGAGTCCATGTGGAGCATAAGCACTACATTGACCCTCATGGCCGAGCGTACTGCCTCCTCCATGGAGAGAGTGGGTGACGGTCATGGAGAGGCTGCAATCAGGGGCTCCAGGGGCTGCGCTCGGACCTGCAAGTCCCCACGCAGGCACTGACCTCAGCTGGTCAATTTCAGTGTGGGAGATGGATTGGGCACCCAGTATCCCAGCTAGGTGCCCGTCCATCAATGGTGAGCAGGGAGGTCCAAAGCGAAATCACATTGTCGTCTCTGCGGGCTCCTCTCAGGGCGCTCCAGATGATGTCAGCAGCTCCTCCGCCCCTCTGCCAGAGACCGTGGCATCTGATAAGGATGCGGCAACTGGGGAGATGCCAGCCATGGCACTGGCCGCTCCCCCCCAGACGGGGCCAGCACAGGCTCCACTGGCCAGAGGACGCCCGCCAAGGCCAACAGGACAGCAGAGTGAGCAGGCTGTCTCTAAGGCTGGTGCAGCGACGGGGAGCACCTAGATGTAGCACCCGCAAACAAAAACTTAAAGCACCTTCAGCATAACACGGGCTTATCGGAGTGTTATTTGGTTCCCCCGTTTTTCTTCATTTTTTTAACAGTGTGATGGAAAACACTGGTTCATGTTAATTTCTGTGACTTTTAAATTCACAAGTAAATGAGATGTTATTTTGTGCAACTGGCCCCTGTATGCTTCATTTGTTATGTAAGTGCAGTGTAGGCTATGACGTTATGGTGTATGTGTGTCTCCTGAAACTTTATTGCAAAGGCTCAAAGTTTATGTTGTTGACCAAGGAACTGGTCCTATCAGGGATCGAGTATGAAAACTGCAGCCCTGGCATGTGGTGGTGGTTCTTATTTGGTAATCTAGCTGAAGGAGCGTTGGATCAAAGTGTCCTGTGTGTTCCTACCTTCCTGGAGGTTACCCAGGTCAGCGTCCATGCCCTCAGCGTCATCCTTACCATACTCATCCTAGGACTCACTACTGGACTCATCATCTGTTGCCTGTGCAGCTGCATCAAGATCTTCATCCTGCAATGCATCCCTCCTTGCCAGTGCCAAATTGTGGAGAGCGCAGCATGCAACCACTATTAGTGACACACAATCTGGGAGGTATTGGAGTGCACCCCCTGAACGGTCCAAGCATGGGAAGCGCATCTTAAGAAGACCGATGGCTCTCTCTACCACCGCCCTTGTGGAGGCGTGGTTCCTGTTGTACCGCTGCTCGGCCTCTGCTCTTGGGTGGCAGAGAGGCTTCGTGAGCCATCTTTCGAGGGGATAGCCCTTGTCACCCAGCAGCCATCCATCCAGCCAGGCTGGAGCACTGAAGAGCCCCGGCACCTTGGAGTGTCTGAGTAAGTAGACGTCGTGGAAGCTGCCTGGGTACCTTGCACAGATTTGCAAAATCTGCACCCTGTGATCACACGCTATCTGCACGTTCAAGGAGTGGAAGCCCTTCCTATTGATGAAGGCACAGGGCTCACCTGCTGGCACCTTGATGGCCACATGTGTAAGGTCTATAGCACCCCGGACATGGGGGAAGCCAGCAATGGCCGCGAAGCCTCTGGCTTTCTCTGTCTGGCTGGCCTCGCCCGTACAGTAATGAATGAAAGTCAATGCACGCCTGAACAGAGCGTCACTAGTTTGACGCAACTATGGACAGCTGATTGGGACACTCCACAAAGATCCTCCACTAACCCTGGAAAGAGCCAGAGGAATAGGAGTAGAGAGCCATCGAGACATTCAGCGCCACTGGCATGGGGTGTCCACCCACACAGTCGGAGCTGATCTCAGGGCCGAATCTGTGACAAATGGAGGTCACGGTCTCCCTGGAGAGATGAAACTTCCTTCGGCACTGCACCTCAGTCATATTGAGGTAGCTGCTTCGCCGCCTGTAAACCCTGGCAGCAGGAAAGTAGCATCTTCTACGGCCTCTTCCGCCTTGGACTTCCTGTTGGCCCTGCCCCCCCTTGTGCCTGCGCCTCTCTTCCCACAGTTCCCTCCCCTGGAAGCTACATTGGGACACCTGGCCTCCTTCCCCTTCTGGCCCTCTCTTCCTCCTCAGAGGAGGTGCTTCCAGCAGAGACCACAATCCCCATTACCAGGGTAAGGGAAGGTTGTCTGATACCTGGAACACCCCATGTGGTGTGAATCCTCCAGGGGCCTGGAAAACAACAGTTGGGTCCTGAACTGAAGCCTCTAAAATATCTGAATGCAGCTCTGAAGCTAAATGAAGCTGACCTGTTCACAGAAGCAACCAGCAGCAAGTGATATCCTGCATTCCTCACTAATCGCATTGACAAGACCACGGACCCCTCTTATCCTGCCCATGGATGAGGCTTTGCAAATTGAGGACTGCCCGTTTTGCCCTTGCGACGGCATAAAACCCGCACGGGCTAGGTAAAGTCAGAGACAATAGGTGTCTCAAGGGCGCCCATCTCCATCACGCGCCCGCCTAGTGAAATATCGCAAGAGTGTGTGTTGACTAAAGCAGGTCAGGCGCACGTCTGCCCGCCGAGCTAAAAATTCGGTCCACTGTTCCTTAACTTCTCCTGGCTAGGTGAAACATTTCACTCCCCTCTTTTGAATTCAAGCTAGTCTGGTTTATTTAAAAATGCAAATGTTCCCTTTACACCTCACATTCTAAAACTTCCTCCATGTTTACCTACTTAACATTTCAAACCCAGCTTATCTTCTGATACATAAAAGCCTTCAGACCAGCTGCCTTTAATTCAATTAAGTCTCTCTCACACACACACACACATACACACACACACAGACCCCACTATTACTCTACAATAAATTCCAATAACATTATGAAAATTATTATATCTTCTTGACGAAGGGTAGATCTTACTGAATTTTATTCAATTGTTTCAGTGGCTTTCTAGTTCTTTTGATTTGCTTTTTGGCATCAATTGGGGATACTGATCACAACCAAAAAAAATCAGATATTGTCAGCCAAACCCAATTGCAATCAAAGCATTTACAAGAATTCAGCAGAGCAAGGAGATCATAGGAATGGATGTGAAAAGGAACCTTTACAATACAAACTTTCACTACAACAACATCTAATTGCAAGGTCAGTAAGTCAATGTACAATCAATAATGTAGGTTGATTTCAACATGTTCGAATCACACCATTTCATTTATTGAAGAGGTACAAGTTAAGAGAAAACACGACAGACAAATCAGTAGGCAATACCACTGCACTGACCACCAATATTGTGTTGTTAATTGCATCTACAGGCCTTGACATAACTCACCGATAACGACAGAGGACAACTGTTTCTATACATTTGCTATCCACTTTACAACAAAGGCATGGCACTGGCAGTGGCAGCCAGATTGCTGCCCCATCAGAATTTATGTTGTGACCGCCTTCCAACCTAGCATACAGTTCTGCAGTATTAACCATAATGTTGTCCAGGTAACTACGCATCAGTTAACATGGCCAATAATTGTCTCTACTTTCCCTCTGAATAGCAGTCAAAGTGTGAAACAGCCATCCACATTCTTTGAACTGACACCAATGTGGCAATTCAGGCATCATGTTCCTGATTTTCCTTAGGCACCACCGCTTGTAACATCAGGCAGAATTTTGCCGTCGGCGAGCAGGGGGCGGGGCCCGCTCGCTGACGTGTAAAATGACACAAGATGACGTTGGGCGGAACCCCCTACATCACCCCGCCCCATTTAAATTTTCAGGAAGGCGGGGGCGCAGCAAAATCAGCTGTGGGCCCACCGACCTGTCAATGGCAAATTGAGGCCATTAACAGGATCATTGGAACAATTAAAGGACCTGCCCGTCCAGCCTTAAGGTTGGCGGGCAGGCCAGGAGCCCTGGTGGGAACTAGAGAAAACATGAAACCTCATCCACCGGCGGGATGAGGTTTCATGTAGGGATTTAAAAAGTTTAATAAAGTTTTAGTGTAAATTATTAACATGTCCCATCTCATGTGACATTGTCACATGAGGGGGACATGTTAGGGAATGTTTTTTTCTATTTTTAATCTTTTTCAAAGTGGTAGCGATGTCCCTGAGGCAGCACCTAGCCTCAGGGAAGTGTGTGCTCTTTCATGCGCATGCACGAAATAGCGCACTTGCTTTTGGGGAATACCACCCGCCCGCACAGGAAGTGCATAGCGGGCCTTAATTGGCCGGAGATTGGGTCGGGCCCACCCGCCCAACAGGCAGAAAATTCTGCCCATTATATTTTTTAGGGGCTGGCATCTCTTCCACATTGCTCCCAGGTGCTGTGGATGGTGTACCCTTTATCCCGTCCGTCACATCCTGCCAAATATTGTGGTATCCTCTGGGGATGATGCCTTGAAGCATAATTATCTTTGTACCAACCTCTATCAGGGGCATATCTGTTTTATTACATTCAATCACAGGATGTGTCATTGCCAGCTAGGATGGCATTTATTGCCCATGTGTAATTGCCTTTGAGCAATGGTAGTGAGCCATCTTCTTGAACTGCTGCAGTCTGTGTGCTGAAGGTTAGATAGGTCCAGCATTTTGATCCAGTGATGAAAAAGCATTGGCTGATATATTTACAAGTCAAGATGCTGCGTGACACGGAGAGGAGCTTGAAGCTGGTGGTGTTCTCATGCACTTGCTGCCCTTATCCTTCTAGTCATTAGATATTGTGGTGTGGGACATTAAGAAGAGCATTGATGCTGCTCCATCAATTGTACATAAACTACTTGCTGCCTTCATGTTTATTCTACCAACCAAAGCTTTTTGTCATACACTTCTTTTGTTCCACACAAGGAAGGGAGCTGCTCTTGTACTAAATACACTGTGCTCTCTTCACTGAACTCCCAGATTGGGACAAAAACAAAAATAGCTGGAAAAACTCAGCAGGTCTGACAGCATCTGTGGAAATGAAGACAGTATTAACGTTTCGAGTCCGTATGACTCTTCATCAGAACTAAAGAAAAATAGAAATGAGGTGAAATATAAGCTGTTAGAGGGGGGTGGGACAGGTGGAGCTCAATAGAGGGCCAGTGATAGGTGGAGGCAAAGAAGAAACTTCCAAAGATGTCATAGACAAAAGGACAAAGGGGTGTTGACGGTGGTGATATTAGCTAAAGGATGTGCTAATGGTGACATGAAGGGTGGAAAGCAGGACGAGCAAGTGACAGATGGCCCTAGTGGGGGTGGGGTAGGGGGAAGGGATCAAAATAGGCTAAAAGGTGGAAATAAAACAATGGATGGAAATAAATATAGAAATAATAATAGAAATATGTGGGAAAAGAAAAATATATTTAGAAAAAATATATAAATTATTAGAAAAAAGGGGGATCGGAAAGGGGGTGGGGATGGAGGAGAGAGTTCATCATCTGAAGTTGTTGAACTCAATGTTAAGTCCGGAAGGCTATAAACTGCCTAGTCAGAAGATGAGGTGCTGTTCCTCCAGTTTGTGTTCAGCTTCACTGGAACAATGCAGCAGGCCGAGGATGGACATGTGGGCATGAGAGCAGGTTGGAGTGTTAAAATGGCAAGCGACAGGGAGGTCTGGATCATGCTTGCGGACAGACCGAAGGTGTTCTGCAAAGCGGTCACCCAGTCTGCGTTTGGTCTCTCCAATGTAGAGGAGACCACTTTGGGAGCAGCAAATGCAGTGGACCAAATTGAGGGAAGTGCAAGTGAAATGCTGTTTCACTTGAAAGGAATGTTTGGGCCCTTGGACGGTGAGGAGGGGGGAAGTAAAAGGGCAGGTGTTGCACCTTCTGCAGTTGCATGGGAAGGTGCCGTGGGAGGGGGTTGAGGTGTAGGGGGTGATGGAGGAGTGGACCAGAGTGTCCTGGAGGGAATGGTCCCCACGGAATGCTGACAGAGGGGGGTGAAGGGAAGATGTGTTTGGTGGTGGCATCATCCTGGAGTTGGCGGAAATGGTGGAGGATGATCCTTTGAATGCGGAGGCTGGTGGGGTGATAAGTGAGGAGAAGGGGGACCCTATCATGGTTCTGGAAGGGAGAGGAAGGTGTGAGGGTGGATGCGCGGGAGATGGGCCGGACACGGTTGAGGGCCCTGTCAACCACCGTGGGTGGAAAACCTTGGTTAAAATGGTCGGTAAGTTCCAAAGCTGGTTTGCAGTCAGGTCCTGCACAAAGGCAGTTTACATACATTACACAGGGTGGTACAGTCAAATATAAAAAAACATGATGGATTCAAAACAATTCTAACTGCACATCTTGCTGCTATAATTCAGCTGATAAAATAGCGGTCGGAATTCAGAAGACTGGAACTATATTGTGACAATAATTGGATTTTAATTTTGCCATGTAGGGGCAAGTTGATTTTTGATTGATTGAATTCATTTTTTTCTCTGCTAACCCTTGAAGGACTGGCCAGATCTAAGCATGAAGTTGCTATTTTGTCAGGAATTGTGAGGGTTAATTGATATAATGGTTTGCTAAAATGAAAAACCCTGCAACACCAAGGAACAAAAAGATTCAAGTATTGAAAAATACCTATACTCATGGGCTTCATAGGCTGACCACGCTGGCACAGCAGGACTTGATAGATCATGCCATCATTTTGATCGAAGTATGGAGATCAGCAACAAGTATTCCAACACTCATCATCATTATTTGTCTCTCATTGCATTGACCTGACTAGGATGGTGCTCAGAATGCTTTAATTAATCTTATTGTAAAGGCAATTGTGCCACAAGGAGATTTCTGCTTGAGATATTAACATTTTGAACATAATATTCCAAGCAAGATCAACAATATAAATTATTTGTGCAAGCACTATCTAAAATTACAGAAATTTCCAGGATATTTCACACTCTGGCGCACAGAAAGGATCTGATTGCTCATTTTATTATTTTGTATGTGTGCATTTATTATTCCTAAGAATGTATACAGGGAACATATGATGCCATCAGCCTTGTATATTGAGAAAATAATTGCAATGTGAAACTCTTGAAACATTTTCCTTGCCACTTGTCACACTATTTTAACCATTGGTGATGTGAACAGGTAAAAACTAGATAATTGGTTGGGATTTTCTCTGGAACTGCTTTGCTGCATAATTTAATCAAATGTGTTTATGCAGATGGCTGAGCTGGTGCCATTCCCACCTCTCAAAATATCCCCTGGCGGCAGGAAGATGTAGGGCTTCCCTTTGGATGCCTTGTGCTGCCATTTTGCCAGCCCCGCCCCCGCACCCCCAGCTCCCAGCTCCCAGCCTGAGGCTAGTAAAATCCTGGCAATTAGCGCTGTTCTCTCTCCACAGATGCAGCCAGATCTGCTGAGTAGTTCCAGATTTTATGTTTTTATTTCAGGTTTCCAGCATCCGCAGTATTTTACTTTTGTAAAGAGAGCTTCACTGTGATCTGTATTTTGCCCAGAGGGGCTAAAGACTGATACTGAGTGACGAAAGTGGTAAGTGTTCCATTTCTCAACACTAAATCCATCTTTTGATGAAATAGAATCTTCTTTATAACAATAATCTATAAAGTATATTTTAATATGTCTTAATTATTCTGAAAAATATATTCCTACAAAAATGAGATCTATGGGGAAGAAAATTTCTTCTCCATAGATTAAAAAAAATTTGCCTGTTTATTGAATCATCTAATCCTCTTAAGTGAAACTTACCTCTGGTTATGAAAGAAGTGACTTGAATAAAAGGAAATGTGATGGAGATTTTTTATTCATTCTTTTGTAACCCAAATACAAAGGATTCTGCCTCTGTAAGTAACTAATTTCTCATTAATTTGTGCCTACCTTAACTCCGTGACTCAGGTTTTGCTGTCAGGGTAAGCCAGGGGTAATTGTTATATGTCGTTGTGAAAACTCTTCTGTTTTTGGCACATTTCTCTCATAATGATTTGGAAAACACATTATGCATCGAATTGTTAGAGGGAAAAGGAAAATAACAATTACAGTAAATAAGCCCACTTAATACATTACTTAATTGGAGCCTTCAAGTAATAGTGGTGCCTGTTTGCTTTAATTACAGCTTATCGATTGTGAGCAGTTCTGCTATTAGCACCTTCTGGCAAAGATTTGGTCCTAAGGCTGAGTTGGAGTGGGGATTCTATTCAGCCAAATGAAAAGCCAGTTTTAATTTACAAAGTGTGCAAGTAGGATGGTGGTGATTCAATAAAAGGTTACTTGAATCCTATCTCTTTCATCCCGTTCATAGCTTTGTTTGCACAGAGAAATCAAAGTATTCTCTGAGCAAAGAACTTCTTGTTTAGACAGCAGGATGCTGGTAAATGCACAATTTTAAGCCCATTAAAACTTCATGCATGGAAAAGTACTGCAGCTACAATTGTAAGTGAACATGTGGCAGGAATTATGTGACTAGCTTGCACGTTGTGATTAAGATTGATTAAGAGTGATATTAACATACTACATGCTTCCTGTTCATATGCACATAAGAATGCCCCTTCAGCTATGTCACTGATTTGGACAGCTCAGTGCAGTATTGGACTGAAATTTTATCAAAACTAGATATTATTAAGATAAACCTAAAGCTTTTTGAGTGACACACAGAATTCCCCTGTCCCGTTCATTTTTTGAAGCACAAAGTAACCATTTACAGGCATTGTGCATTCTTGTTAGTGCAATAACCAAAGAGCAGTGTTTGGTATTAACACCCCAGATTAGGAAGGGGACAACTAACCAGGTTTCCCACTTCTGATCATTGTCCAGGGGCCAGGTGCTGGATTTTCATGACCCTGCCAGCAGCGTGTCTGCCTGTGCAATCTTCCCAGATGTGGCATCCTAATTGCTGCCTCTGAGCTAGCCGCCCAGGAAAGGTGGGTGCTACTAAGATGGGTTGGGACCACAACATGGAGGTGCCTCAATATGGAGGTGCCCTCACCGGCCTGTACAGAATCGAGTAAGATCGAGGCTGGCAGCTCCACCGGGATCGAGTGGGAAACCCTTTGCTGGATTGGGATCGGCCATGATTGCAGCTTTTCATGTCATTGAGTTGCTGGCCTTCACCCATGGCAGGGGGTGCTCCACTCGCAGCGAGGGTGAGGCCACAAAGTTGCCCCCAATTGACATCTTAATGATCTTAATTGGTTGCCTGCCTCCAAGGTGCAGGCAGCCGATCTCGTTCTCTGCCCTACCCTGGAAGATCCCCAGCGAAGGACATGCATTGGGGAGTCTTCTCGATGCAGCTCCAAGTATTTTCCTGTACCACTCCCCACCACCCCCACCATGCAGCTCCAACCCCAAACCCAAGTAGCTGTGAAAATCCAGCCCCTCTTGTCAGAAGCCCACATCTGCAACCCACTGTGTGATGAGAGGGTTGGGTTTTGGCTCAGCTGTTGACACAAATTCTCAAAGGTCACACTTGAATAACAATAAAATACCAGAGAGTGATCAAAGCCCACGAACCATATCCTACTAAGGAGTTAGTGTCCACAAGGGAGTAAAATTGGAAGAGAAAGTCAAAAGAGGGTCATTTAATCTTCTCTGGTGTAAGTGCAATGGCATGCACAATAAGTTGTTACAGCTATAGTGGTGTAAAATGGTCATAAGGCCGCAGTACATTGGTTGCAACTTTAGCTAGCTCCATACCCAAGGTCTTGCTTCTGAGTGAATGTTCAGTTCACAGGCCATAGGAAATACCTTTCAAAGTGATAACCGCCCATCCTGATTGTTTAAATTAAATTTCTCATTTTAGTTAACATTTTATTTAAGACCATGCAAGCTTTTTTTAAATCCCCTCAGGAACAAGAATCCAACATTTTGAGGCAGGCTGAGCAGGTCACATCTACAGATTGGTGCTTACCCCACAACCTGGTATAAAACTTTCAGAAAGCAGATCTAGCAGTTCAAATGCAGAAAAGATCAAATAATATTGCAAAGGTTGGTCATTATAAATAGGAATGCCCTAGGCACTGGAATTACTTCTGCAACTGAAAGTGTCAGGCACACATGCGCTTTACATCAATGTATAGCTGTCCTTTACCAACCACCACAAGAGATTAATTAGGGCTCAAATTCAATTTCTTTTTGTTAAGTCTCACTGCTTTACTGTAGAAGTCATACCTTAAGTTTGTGGTTCAAGGTTCACTACTGCACAGTCGAATATCTAAATGCATATATAAAATATATATAATTATATATGTAGATATGTCTTTCTCAAATTTATAATATAGTAAATAACTCCCATCTGCACACGCTAAACCCTTCCACCAGTGCAGCACCCTGACTGGTGGGAAGCTGTAATCATAGATTGATATGTTTACATATGCAGTTTCCAATATTAATATGGGTTTACCCTTATAGTAAAAAGAGAAAATTACAGGCAAATGTATGACTTCTAACTAGGAACTGAATTATGTCGGTGAGCCTTGGTCTATTTTCCACACTCTAATCCGGGTTCACCTGAAGATTATACTCAGCCTTGATTCTCCATGTGAAACTCCACAGAAGATTGACCTGTAGGATTTTAAGTTCCTTGAGTTGATAACAACGTACCTTCCCCCAGTTGTTTGATATCTATAAGTAACACAGTAATGCCTGCTATCCCTATTAGCTCAAAGGTGACATCCTAACTCCTTCAAAAAATATGTAGGATTATCTCTGCTCTGTGCAACAGGGATCAGCAGTTGGCATTCCCCCGATCCAGGGAAAAGAAAAATGGGGTGGGGACCAGTCAGGGCAAGTTGCCTGCTCTTATCTGAAATTTATTAGGACTTTTTCAGGTTATGTTTTTGGCCCTGCACCCTGTAGTAGGTTCAGAGCCAGCATTCTGATGTAATCGAGGCAGGAGGGGGCATTTCTGGCCTCTTGCAATGTGAACGTATGTTGGGTGCCACAGCAAACGGACACCTGAAGAATCCTGGTGTAGCAGCTTCTGTCAGCCCCTCATAGACTTCTGGGGACAATCTAAAGATTAAAGAAGACTGCTGACAAGATACTGCCCACTTCCCCGAATACTCTTCAGACCTCGACGTTAGCAGCTGTGCTTTCATTTCCTCTTGGTTTCCTAGATGCACTCTCCAGCCAGAGGGTCATAAAACAAGGACAGCTGCTTCTTCCACAGCTGGCGCTAAACTTCTCATCTTACTACAGCAAACGGCATGGAAAATACATCTCGGAGTAACTGCAATCATGAATCACTAATATAGTGAATGTGCTATTTGTACATATTTTTCAGCAGGATTTTTAAAAAGCACACTTGAATTTGGAGAAATGCTTGGAAGAAACACATCTGAAACAGTTCAAGAGAAGCAAGGATGCTACATCCTGCTTGGATTGAAGAAATTATTATTTTCTTCCACTTTTCTCCCCTCTTGCGATACCAGAGCTGTTTCCATAGCTACTGACAGCCTTGTTGTGCCTTGCCTAAGCAACCATTCTTCAGATGTGAGTGTAGAAAATGATTTTTCCCTTTGGGTGTTATGTCAGATCTTCATTCCCTTTATCGCCTGCCCAATTGTAAGTTGTTGTCACTGACAGATGGTGGAAGTATTTGCCATAAAATGGACCAAAATAGTCATAGCATGGTGACATAGAACCTTAGAAAAGTTACAATGCAGAAAGAGGCCATTCAGCCCATTGTGTCTGCGCCAGCCAAAAAGAGAAAAAAGAAACTAGCTGCTCATTTTATTCCCACTTTCCAGCACCTGGTCCATAGCCTTGCAGGTTACAGCACTTCAGGTGCAGATCCAGGTACCTTTTAAATTGAGCGTTTCGGCCTCAACCACCAACTTAGGCAGTGAATTCCAGACGCCCACCAACCTCTGGGCGAAAATGTTTTTCCTCATGTGCCCTCTAATCCTTCTACCAATCACCCTAAATCTATACTCTCTGGTAACTGACCCCTCAGCTAGGGGAAGCGGGTCTTTCCTGTCTCCCCTATCTGGGTCCCTCATAATTTTGTACACCTCAATTAGGTCACCCCTTATCCTCCTCTGTTCTAAGGAAAATAACCCTAGCCTATCCAATCTCCTCTCATAGCTGCAATTTTCAAGCCCTGGCAACATTCTTGTCAATTTCCTCTGCAGTCTCTCCAGAGCAATTATGTCCTTCCTGTAATGTGGTGACCAGAACTGTACATAAAATCCCAGCTGTGGCCTAACCAGCATTTTATACAGTTCCATCATTACATTCCTGCTTTTGTATTCAATACCTTGCCCAGTAAAGGAAAGCATTCCATATGCTTTCTTGACCACCTTGTCCACCTGTCCTGCCACCTTTAAGGATCTGTGGACATGCCCTCCAAAGTCCCTCACTTCCTCAAACCCTCTCAATAACTTGCAATTTATTGAGTATTCTCTTGCTTTGTTTTCCCTCCCTAAATACTTTTCTACATTGAATTCCATTTGCCACTTCCCCACCCACATAACCAAAACATTGACAACTTATGTTCCATTTTCTGTTTGTATTATTTATGCTCAGAGACTAGTCTGTACATAAACATCAAACGTCTAGGAGTTCTAGATATTGAGAAAATGGTGGCATTGACGTTAAAGAATCAAGTACAGTTATTTTGAAGCCTCGGAAAATACTTATTTCTTCCTTTGGGAATTTCTTTTTGCTTCTTCCAATGACATGACCTGTGTATGTTCATTGTGAACTGCCTTCCAACTTTCCCCTTCAGACTCAGACATTGGTCAGTGCCATAGGTTTTTTAAGAGCATTTTAAAGGAGGACAAAAAGGTGGAAAGATTTAATGAGGGAATTCCAGAAGTTGGGGCTGACATGGCTGGAAACACAGCTGCCTTGGGTGGGACAAAGAGAGTGAGGGATACATAAGAGGCTAGATTTGGAGGTAGACAGAGTTCTTTGAAGGTTGTATGGCCAGAGGAACTTAAAAAAAAAACTAAAAAGGAAGGCTATGGAGGAAGTTGAACATGAGGATGTGAGTTTTAAATTTGCGGTGTTGGGGGACTGGGAGCCAGTGTAGTCAGTGAGCACATGGATAATGGATGAGTGGAGCTTGGTTTGGTTGAAGATGCCGGCAACAGAGTTTTGGCTGAGCTCAAGATTATGGAAGGTGGGAGATGAGAGGATGGCCAGGAGAACATGGGAATAGTCAAGTCTGGAGGTAACAAAAGCACGGATAAGGGTGTCAGCAGCAAATGAGCTGAGGCAGGGGCAAAGACAAACCATGTTACTTATGGGGTTAGAAATTCAGCACAGTGCTAAATAGGTCACCAAGGTTCCAAATAGGCTGAGATTCAAAAAGAAAGAAAGATTTGCCATTTACAATCTTGGGGCATTACAAAGTACTTTTAAAGTCTAGGAAACATGGCAGCCAATTTGCACACAGCAAACTCCCATAAGCGGCAATGTGACAATGAGCAGATAATCTGTTTATGTGATATTGATTGAGGGATAAATCAACAAGATACCAAGGATAACTCCCCTGCTCTTCTTTCAGAGTGCCATGGATCATTTAGGTCCACCACAGAGAGCAGGCGCAGCAACCTGAGAGAGTGACCAGGGACAGAGATAGAATTGATGGTGAGGGAAAGGAATTTGTGAGAGGGGCCAAAGACGTAACTCTCCATCCTATTGAAGAAATAATCAGGGAAAATTGTGGCTCATCCACGACTGGATGTCAGACAAGCAGGCTAATAATACGCAAGCAGCAGAGGAGGCAAGGGTGGTGAGTGAGAGTTGAGTCATGACTTCAGATGTTAGCGTCAAGGGGCAGCATATAGAAAAGAGTAAGTGGAGCCAAGCATAGATCCTTGATGGGACTCCAGGAGCAACAGTGCAGGGAGAAAAAGACAAGCCCTTGCAGGGGGCTGTGACTGGATAGGTCAGAGTGGAACTGGGCATCGGCACTCCAGCACCATTATGTTGGCATCAGTTTATCATTGTTTCAAACTAGGCATAAAGGTGATGAGTTATTTGTGTACAAAGGGTTGTTAACAGAGTCAAAAGTCTCTTTATTTTCACTCAAGAGGTTAGAATTCCCTATTGCACAACTGTTATGTTCATGTATTAGGAGAACAGGTGAGAATTAATTTCATATTATCCCCATGGAACTAAAGAAGCAATTAATTTAGACTGGAATATGTACAAAATAGCCCCAGCTAATATAGAATTTCCCTCAATTCCTGACTGGCCACATTGTCAAATAATTAGGAATGTAAATTGCAAGTTGGTCTTTATTACAAAGGGATTGAAGTATAAGAGTGAAGAAGACTTGCCGTAATTATATAGAGCCTTAGTGAGATTACACCTGGTGTACTGTACAGTTTGGTCTCCTTGCTGAGAGAAGGATATACTAGCCAAGGAGGAAATGCAATGAATGTTCACTAGACTGATTCCTAGGAGGAGGGGATTGCATAGGATTGTCCTATGAGGAGAGATTGAGTAGACTAGGCCGATACTACCAGAGTTTAGAAGAATGAGAGGCAATCACACTGAAACATATAAAATTCTTAAGGGCTTGACAGGGTAGATGCTGAGAAAATGATCCAGATCTCCTGGTCTTCAGGTCGTTGGGTGTGCAGGGTGGTGAATGTCTCCAACTATGAGCTAGAGTCAGAGACTTTGGACAGTTCCATGAGACTTACTTGAGTAGTTATCCAGGAATTGCTGGACAGAAAAATTCTAGTCTAACTCCTGGGTAACTACAGAACTGACACCCACTCCCCCGCCCCACAATCACTCACACTCTTCCCAACTCCCCCATCGACTACCCCGCCTGACCAGGTCTGACTACCCCTAACCCACCTGCCACCTCATCCACCTGCCACCCTACCCGCCTGCCACCTTATTTACCTGCCACCTCACCTGGCACTTATGCATTTATCCACTACCTCATTCACCTACCTACCCTACTACCCTACCCGTTCACTCGTTCATCCATTCACTCATTCATCCATTCATGAACATTTATCCGTTCACCCACTTACTAACTTTCACACTGGCCATTTAAATTTACCATATGCAGCTATACTGTTAAAAAGGGGGTGTTTCCTGTTTCCCCACCGCCCACCCTGACACTATGGAGTTTTCTGATGGACACTGCATTTCTGGAGAAGCCGGGCTCGGGAGACCCTGCAAGAAATGCGGAACAGCATGGAAAAGTTCGAGCGAAGCTGACAATGAGTGCTGCTTCGTGGAAGACCTGGGCTAATATTTCCCCTGGCTGGGGGATCTGAAATTTAGGGTCATAATCTCCGAACAAGGGGCAGGATTTCCCCCCCGTCGGGGGCGAAGTTGAAGTGCGGGCGCGCACAGGCGTGTTTCCGATCGGCGCCATTTTATGTGGGCGGGCCAATTAAGGCCCACCCAGCGCGACGTCCGCACGGAAGCGTTATGTGCACCCTGTGCGGGCAGGGGGGGAATCCCAAAATCGAGAGTGCACTCTTTCGCAAAAAAAGTGCACTCATCTCCCTGAAGCTTAGCGCTGCCTCAGGGAAATCGGCCTGTTCTGTGACAAATATTAAAAATAGAAAAAAAAATTCCCTGACATGTCCCCTCATGTGACACTTTCCATAATTTTTACAAAAACATTAATAAAATTTTTTAAAACCTACATGCCCGCCCGTGGATGAGGTTTCATGCTTTTTCTAATTCCCACTGGGGCTCCTGGCTCCTTAAGGTTGGACGGGCAGGTCCATTAATCAGTTTAATGACTCTGTCAGTGGCCTCAATTGGCCATTGACAGGTCGGCGGGGGCACAGCTGATTTTGCTGTGCCCCCGCCTACCGGAAAATTTAAATGGGGCGTGGTGACGTTGGGAGTTCCAAGGGGTCAGCCATTTAGGACTGAAATGAGTAGAACTCCCTTCACTCAAAGGACTGCACATCTTTAGAATTCTTTACCCAGAGAGCTCTGGTTGTTTTGTTGTTATGTATATTGAAGACCAAGATTGATGGATTTTTGGATACCTAGGGAATTAAGGGACATGGGTGAGTAAATGAAGATGGGGTTGAGGTGGAAATCAGCTATGATCATGTTGAATGATGGAGCAGGCTCAGATGGCTGAATGACCTACTCCTGCTCCTATTTCTTATGTTCTTATGCCCAGTATTCTTGCCTATTTCCGTTATATTTTGGTATCTCGCGGAGCCAAAACCAGTGAGAGGATAGGATTTTAAAGAAAGAGGCTATTACTCGTTAAAAGTGCTGGCCATGTCAGTGCCCCAGATACTACACCAAGTTAAGCAGAAAATGCACTTTCCGGCCTATGAAATGACATGTTGAAGTTATTAAGCAGCAAACAAGTGCAAAGCCTCTAAGAAATAAAACTTGCCAGGGTGTCATTTGTTTCTCATGCCACAGTGTAGTCCCTATAGGTATTTTCCCTTAGTTTTCATTTCAGACAGCTGTGGTCAATTTCACAGCCAATACCGGCAGAGAATGGCCAAATGAAAAATGTGGAATTGATGTGCCTGAGTGCAAACCTATTTCTTTTACACTTCTTTCATCATAGTTCCTATCATCTCTGCATTTTTCAGGATTATTTTGTGTGGGTAACCTGTACTGTGCTGATAATAGAAGCTATCAGGCCTGTGAATCCGTGCCTTATTGTTTTCATCAATCACATGCATTTCTCCCATTGCTGACTCATAAGTTATTCCTTTGTATTGTGTTCCATTAGATTTAAACTGGACAATATCTACCAACTCCATGCTCCCTTGCCAATGGTATTTCAGAATTTGTGATGCAGATTGGGCATTGTCATCAAGCAAAACCTGTGGAAAACAGAGGCGAAGGGAAAGCTCACTTTGGTTATTCAGTGCAAAGATCCCATTTAACTAGTAATATTGCATTATAATAAAAACAGAAAATGCCAGAAGCACAGCAGATTGATCAGAATTTTAAAGAGAAACCTGGATTAAAGTTTAGTCATCCTACAAGTTCCTTAAATTCTGCCAGAACAATGCCCAGACACCCACATTTCACTTCCATCCCCCACAATGATCATGCCTGTAAATGTATGTTTGTACTACAACTGGGCTATCAGTTTCACAATGCAATGATAGTAAAGTTATTATGAGGGAAATGTTTAACTTTCTTCTTAGCAGTAACCTGCTTACTGCTCACTGATGCCCCAGTTTGGGTTCTGCCAGGGCCACTGACTTCATTACAGCTTTGGTTCAAACATGGACAAACGGGCTGAACTCCCGAGGCAAGGTGAGAGTGACTGCCCTTGACATCAAGGCAGCATTTGACCAAGTGTGGCATCAAGGAGCTTGACAAAACTGGAGTCAATGGAAATCAGGGGGAAAACTTTCACTGGTTGGAGTCATACCTAGCATAAAGGAAAATGGTTGTGGTTGTTGGAAGTCGGTCATCTGAGCTCCAAGGCATCACTGCAGGAGTTCCTCAGGGTAGTGTCCTCGGCCCAACCATCTTCAGCTGCTTCATCAATGATCTTCCTCCCATCATAAGGTCAGAAGTGGGGATGCTCGCTGATAATTGTACAATGTTCAGCACCATTCACGACTTCTCTGATACTGAAGCAGTCCATATCCAAATGCAGCAAGACCTGGACAATATCCAGGCTTGGGTGGACAAGTAGCAAGTAACATTCGCGACACACAAATGCCAGGCAATGACCATCTCCAACAAGCGAGAATCCAACCATCACCCTTTGATGTTCAATGGCATTACCATCATTGAATCCCCCACTATCTGCATCCCAGGGATTACCATTGACCAGAAACTGAACTGGACAGCCATATAAATACTGCGGCTACAAGAGTAGGTCAGAGGCTAGGAATCCTGCGACGAGTAACTGACCTCCTGACTCCCAAAGCCTGTCCAGCATCTACAAGGCACAAGTCAGGAGTGTGATGGAACTCTCCCCATTTGCCTGGACGAGTGCAGCTCCCACAACACTCAAGAAGATTGACACCGTCCAGGACAAAGCAGTCCGCTTGATTGGCACCACATCTACAAACAATCATTCCTTCCACCACCGACGCACAGTAGCAGCAGCGTGTACCATCTACAAGATGCACTGCAGGAATTCACCAAGGCTCCTTAGACAGCACCTTCCAAACCCAGGACTACTACTTTCTAGAAGGATAATTGCAGCAGATAGATAGGAACACCACCACCTGGGAATTCCACTCCAAGTCACTCACCATCCTGACTTGGAAATATATCGTCGTTCCTTCAATGTTGCTGGGTCAAATCCTGGAACCCCCTTCTTAACAGCACTGTGGGTGTACTGACATCACGTGGACTGCAGTGGTTCAAGAAGGCAGCTCACCACCACCTTTGCAAGAGCAATTAGGGTTGGGCAATAAATGCTGGCCCAGCCACTGAAGCCCATATCCCGTGAATGAATAAAAAAAATCTTGTAGGAGTGGGGTGGAGCACGGGGAACCTAGATATCAGGGGCCCCCTGCACATTATGATTTTAGCTCTACAGTCTATTTATGGTGTCACCGACATCAGAAACTAGCCTGATTGGCAGGCTTGGCTTGTAGTCTGGTGGGGAGCAGTCTAGAGGAGGTCGCAGGATCAGATAAATCTGTCCAACCGACCAGAGGGTTGGCAAGAGATCAGATCCGGGAAGAGCGGTCTGATATCAAGGTTCGGGTGGGGAGGGTCTGAGGCCAGGTTGGATCACACGCCTTGAGGATTGGTGATCTTTGGAAAGGATCGAGGCTTGTCGGGGATCCGAGACCTGGTGGAGGGGTGGTCAGAGACCTCGAGTTTCGGGGAACAGGGGACTGCTTTTGGAGACTTCAGGCAGGGATTGGAGGCCATGGGTGTGGGTGGGCAGTGTGGTCAGAGACTGTTGGAGGGGAGATGGAGGCCTTGTGTGGAGATTGGAAGCCTGGGGTTGTGGAGAGGCTGGGGGCAGGCTACCTCAGGGGAAATCAGAGATTTAGGGGTGGGGGTGTCTGATTATGGGCAGTGTTATTCAGGTAGGCATATTGAATCCTGCGGGTAAGGGAAAAGGCACTTACCTCCTAAAGCACCCTCGTCTTGGTTTAGCTAAACACCAGACCCATGAAACCCGGCCTGCTAGAGTTACATTTCCAATGGTGAACAAAATTCAGGCATGCTGACTTATTCTCGTATTTAAAGTAGTCACCCATCTCCTTGGAGCAGGTTGCTCACCTGCCGGCCCACCTCTGTCACCTCCGTTAAAACCAGAAATGCAGAAATGAGCAGGTGTGAGGTGGGTTGGGGTCAGGATTCAGATTTTTAACACTTTTACACCTTCACCAAATTCAAAGACGCCTGGTTTTTGGGGGTTAAAATTCACCACCTCCCACCCGCCATGTCAACTTGGCCTGAATCAGTATGAGAGTGAACACTGGAGTGAAGCCATGTGCGGCTGTCAGGAGCAGTGAGATTCACTCTGCTTCACTATAGTGTCAATTTGGATCATCAAACCTGATTTACACTATGTAGTGTTAATTTTGACTTTTGCTGATAGTGTAAAATGGATGATATTGATTCAGCCACCCAATACGCATTTCTCCTGGTGTTCATTTCAAATGAAGTCAATAGAAATTAAAATGGAGGGAGATGAAAAATGGACAGTTAATCCAATATTTCCCGTGTTACACTATCACCCAAAGTCAGAATTAATCCCTACAAGTTTAACATAGGAGGAATCGGACTCCATGCTTATAATTGTTCACATTCAGCGCAATAAAAGTTGATTGTCAACGATTAACAATTAACATGGCATTCAAAGGGCATTTACTTACACTGTTATTTACTGGGTTTAACTTTCTGTGGTGAGTTTAATGGGTGATTAATGTGCAAATGCAGCAACCTCATGAAAATCATAAGGAGGTTAAGTGTGATAATGCCATTTTATAGAAACTAATGAGGGAACACGAATGGTCCAGCAACATGTGATGATTCACAATTAAACAGGATACCTCTTTCTTGTCAAAAGTTTCTGGCTGATTCGTGCTTTAATAACAGCCTGCGTCATTCTGACATTGTATTTTCAACAAAATCTGGGCCATTAATCTATCATTGTCTCATCCTCTGTGCATTTATAGCATTTTCTATTTTTGTTTCTGTTGACCTGATGTCTGTCACAGGTGGAAGGTTCCAATTGTGGAGTCAATCTGGCAAACATGCTTTGAGCAAGTTATTCAAATTTATACACCACTTTTGTTGTGAGCTTTTGTGTGCTTGTAACAATTTGGGAGCTATCAATGGAGGGGAGCTAACATGATGGAATTGTAAAATGAAAACTTTCTGCCTGTTTGCCGTTGCTTAGACTGAAGTGGAAGGTTTGCTTTGTTCTGTTATAAACAACTATTACAGATGTCCTGCAGATTTAAATTGGGAATTAATCTTAGGTTTAGCATTTGGTAGGCATTTGCATTTAATAATTCCTAAGATATGAACTCACACAAAACAGCCTCAGGCATAAGCCTGGAGGGGAAGGGAATGACATTTAGTTTGGGGAGAGTAAAGACAAATAGGGGATCATTATTATCTAAACTGAATTGAATCCCTGAGTTTGTGAAGTCAATGTAGGGCTAGTATTTCCATGGGATTTTAAAACCACTGTGAAAAACTTCTCTTTTTTAAAGGTGGGTTTTTACAGAACTAATACAAACCCAACATTCTATTGATCCATCTCCTGCTGATGTCAATATTGTAATTACCAGGGTCTCTTTCCCATTTAACCTCAACAGAAGAAGAGACCAAACCAATCTGCATTTTAACAACAACCTTGCAAACTCAGCTAGCTCTTGCTTGTCTCAAAGAGATGACTTATATTCAGTTTCTTGATGAGGTTATAACGGCCAACCAGATCTCAATCATATCTCGAGCTCCTGGCCTACATAGCAGTTTCATAAACAGCCCAATCAGCTGAGGTCAATGAATATAACTTCTTTTTGGCCATTTGATTAAAGGCACACCACATAAAGCTGCCTGTAAATCCAACAGAATTCTCAGGAAGACGCTGCAATGCAAAATGCTCCCATGTTCAGACCCTGGTTTTTATATTGCAGTCTAGGGGCCAGATTTTCATACTCGATGTGGGAATTGGGAAACAGGACTAATTCCTCATCCCCTTCTTACCTCCATCTTGTCACTGCCATGAGGAGGGGTTTTCTGGGCAGTCCAGGCCCCAAGTGACCTTGAGATGGGCCTGCCGCTAGAGGAAGTAGGCCTGAGGCAGAAACGGAGGCAGGCTGAGTCCAGAGCGGACAGGTTAAAAGGCTCGTCTCTATTCCCAAAAAAGACCTCAGCCTGGTTCTTCAGCAGCAGCTCATCTAGATACAGTTGAACCTCCTGATCACTTTAAACACATTCACCTCCCCCATCTCTTTACCCCCGGCTCCTCACTCCTTCACCCATTCTCCCTTCACTTCTCACCCCTCTCAGTTCATCATCCCCTCAGCCCCTTATCCTCAACCCCTCATCCCCCTCAGCTTCTCATTCCCACCCCCTCAAACCCCTCACCTTTTTTTCCTCAGCCCATTCACTCCCTCATCCCCCTCGCCCTCTTCATGCTCACCCAGTATCCACTTAATGAACAGAAATCACAAGCCCTTTAGTAACAGTTGGAAGCTGTTGAATAGTCTATAACTATCCCCAGTAAACAAACTGACTCTTCAAGCCAGCTGTGTGAAGAGTCAAGTGTTCATAAAATGATTGGATGGTTAAGTTGCAGATAAGAGCACGTAACTCTCCCCAAGAAATAAGCTGACTTCAAACGGCTACCCCAACAATGTCGAGATTGAATACACAAAAGCAATGGGAAAAGTTTAAACAATTAGACATTGGGCAAGATTTTACAACCCCACCCGCCACCAGGATTGTCCGGTCTCACTGAAAGTCAATGGCTGGGCCACCGACTCTCCTGTGGGGGGGGTCCCACCGTGACGGAGTTGGAAAATCCCGGCCATTGTTAGCATTCTAGGCTACACTTTCAATACTGCAAAATGTACTCGACCATTTTAACCAAGACATGAACTTCTTAAATTTATCTGGAGACTTTTTTCACAATTGCAATGTTGATCTTTTACTTGAAAGCTTGCCACTTGGCAGAAGTAACAATCTGGCGAACATATTGTTTAATGATTGATTACATCTTCCAATCACAACATTGTCATGGCTCACCTTACTGAACACAGATACAACTCATGCTACAGCATTTCATGATGAATTGTAAATGAAGCAAATCCACTTTACCTTTTAAACTCTTTCCACCTTGAATCCATAGTTCAGGCCTCCAAGCAGCTGATGTAAAACTTGTCAGCTGCTAAAGTCCGGCCACCTCCATGAAAATTAAAAAAATTAGCAGAGTGCGGCTCTCAATGAGACTTCAACCCTGTTAATTGCCTCCTTCCTCCTTATTAGTAACGGGAAGGTTCTGGGCACATCGCTTGGCAGCCATTTTTTTTCAGGTCCCACCTCCATTTAGTCTCAATCAGGACCATGAAAATCTGGCCCTAAGTGTGGGTGTAATATGTCACTTACCAATTCACACTGAATGGGCTTCACCATTCTATCAAATCAGTTTACATACTTCATTGTAATGTTTGCAAGATGATTTAAATGAATAGTGTAAAATAAAACTCTACATTGCCTTGCAGAAAGTAGATCCAATATGGTGACACAACATGAAAGAGACTCTACATCTTTCTTGCATTATCAAGCAGAAACCATATAATCTTTCTTTGTTATGTCAGATGATTTCAAATTTAATGTTACAACAGGGTACTTGCACAAAGTTTAGCATTCACTCTGCATACAAAAGAAAGCTTGCTAGTGTCTCTATTCTTACCTTAGTCAGTGAACAGACATCAGCTTTGTCTTGATCGTAGCAATGTGTGGCTCCATTGATGGCTCAGTTGAAAAATCCACTGTGCAGAAAAGGAAGGTACCAACTCAGCTTAAAATAAATCAAAAAGTATTGGTATTAAAAGTGTGTAATTTATAGGAAGAAGGGAAAATTGAGGGAGTTAAGTAGTAGTTGCTGCTGGGCTTGTTGCTTTCTTGCTTCCCTCATACATCCCTCTAGCATCACTGGATTTAGCAGAAGATTGCATACTGTTGTAGAGTTTCAGCGAGTATTGACTGGCGGAGTGCCGAACAGTCTGCTGAGACTTGATTCTGGTAGCTCTGAGAGCATCTAGATTTTTTTTGCAGGGGAGTTGCTTGTCGTTCATGAGGGCTCTCCTCATAGTTGCAGTAGCTGACACCGTGTCAGTCCAATAAGCATCAAACCAGTCACCATTCCACTGATCTCGTTTACTGTACTTAGTGAGTGCTGAGTTATAGATGGTGTTGTGCAGATGATTTTATTTTGACACGGCACTCTGGCCTTGGGCGTTGTTGTCCAAAAGAGCCTGCTTGAGGGTGTTGAGGAACTCCTGGATCCTTTCTGGTCTGGAGTACAGCAAGTGTTGATCCGAGGAGGATCTTTCTTCTTGGATTGGTATAATTTCCTTGGCTGAAGCCCGATTTTGCTACATACCAGGGAGTGGTCAGTGTCACAGTCAGTGTTATGATAGCTATGAAAGATGAGGACACTGTTGAGGATGGTACATCTGGTGATAAGAAGATCTAGCTGGTGCCAGCGGCGTGACCTTGGATGTCTCCAGGACACCTCGTGGCATGGCTTGGTTTGGAAGTAGCTGTTTGGTAACTGCGTAGCTTCAGCAACCTCTGTCCATTTTTGTTCATCTTACCGTTTCCCTGGTATGCTATGCACATTAGCCAAGCTGTATTGTTGGAACCTGCCCTTGCATTGAAGTACCTAGAAGGTACAGCACCTCAGTGTTGGGAATTCGAAGCATCAAGCACCTCAAAGAATTGATCCTTGACATCTGGGGTGGAGCTAAGTGTCAGGACATAGATATACAGCCTGCTCTTGTTGACAAGCAAAGAGTAAGAAGTCTCTCTGAGCCTTCTGTGGGAGTTTCAATCATCACGAGTGGAGTGTTTTTTTACTGAAAAACCCACTCCATGCTCACAGGTTGCCTCTCGTGTTTTCCCTGCCAGAAGAACGTGTAGAGTGTTACTCTTTAAGGGATCCACTTTGTGTCAGCCTAGTTTCTTATAGCGCAACAGTGTCCACATTGAGCCTTGCGAGTTCTTTGTTGATCACAGCTGTCTTGCGTGCATCATCAAGCTGCAGAAGATTGTCAATAAGGCCAGGAGGCATGTTCCTTATGTTCTGGCTTGCAATGTGAAGGACTAGTATATTCTTTGTTGAGTTTGTTTTACCTGTTGCAGATTAGCAACCTGCCTGTTGAGAGATGACTCTTTAAGCTCCAGGCACCCTTTGAAGCAAGCAGATCACGGCAGGACAGCACCTAGCTGACTGGGGATTGCCCAGCTTGAGGCAGGTGGTGGCTGTCCAATGAAACACGATTACCTCTCCCACTGTCAAAAGTAACCCCTGGTGCTTGTGCTCTACATCAATCGAACGAGAGCTTCTAACCAGAAGCTGTTTCTTCCCATGCTGTGCCAACATAAACACAAAGCTGGAGTGTCCTCTCCAGGCCACAGGCCTTGGCAAATAGTATAGAGACCCTGAGTTGCCCAAGCATTAGGGCCGCCCTCTCAGCATTGCTAATGTTGTCCAAAGGAAAGGATAAAACCAGTGCTGTTTGGCATCAGCACCACTGCAGGAGTTGTGGGAAAGCTCCCTGATAAATGATAGATTACTGCCTACTAGACTCCAACCTGGACTTTCTGTTGAGGTTTACTCCTTTAGCTCCCTTCTCTCCTGAGACACACAAGGAAGTGGGACTCTTTATCCATAGCTGGGTGTCTGGTTCCATAAGACGTAGGTCGTAGGAGCAGAAGTAGGCCAGTCAGCCCATTGAGTCTCCTCTGCCATTCAATGAGATCATGGCTGATCTGATAATCCTCAACTCCACTTTCTTGCCTTTTCCCCATAACCCTTGATTTCCTTGCTGATTAAAAATCTGCATTATCAGATATTCGGTGACCCATGAGGGAAGCAATTATAGGCAAACACAGAGACAAGACAGGTTAGGATCAGGTTCAGCTCTATTGTTCCTATGGTTAAATAGTCTATCAAAGCTTGCTGTCAAACCTGAAATCTGAATAATGAACAGTTGGGACAGATATTCAGGGACATCAGGTGTCCAGCAACTGTACTCAGCAAAGCCTTCAGAACAGAACGAACAAATTATTGTAATTGATAGAGAAAGGTGCTGTTGAGATACAAAAGCAAAATAATGCATTCTATACTAATTAAAATAAATTGGGACTGGAAAAAGAATGGGATGAATTTATCAAATTCTAACCTCAAATGCAGTATTACAGTGGTTCCAGTACAGCTGTTAGCAATGTGAATGAGGTCACTTTCTCCAGATGTTCCCGCACTGCTAAAAAATGCTGAATTGAAGTGATTTTAGAACAGTTAAGAAGCACATCATGTACTGGTGTGACATAAAATACCTTTTGCACCAAGTAAAAATACAGTTCAGGAAAATTGTTGAAGGCCAAATATTTTATATGTTCATTTGTCGACTATTTAATGAACCCTAAGGCCATGGTTACTTGAAGCAAGTAGACTCCGATTCAATATGAATAGACTCTAATCTGAGTCTACTTGCAAACCTCTCAACACTGTCTTCTTATGCAGTAAAAATTGTTGTTCCCTTTGCAACTTGCAAATCGGTCCTGATGAGTACAAGACAAAAAGCTTTGATAGTATGTCTTTTTTTTCAGCAATATTCAAGTTCTGTACTACTAGTGGCTATTTATATACCTGAGACAGAGGTACAACAAAGACCACTTTTGGGATATCAACAACATTGTTCGACTCACAGTTAAGTTAGAAACAGGTAAGCTATCTATCGAATTTCTCTGAGAGTGTATTAGACCCAAGGTTGTACCAGTGACCATTTCCAAGAATATTGATAATGCTAAAGTGAGACACAGTATCATGATTGAGTGAGTGTTTATGCAGGATGAGATTGAATAGATTGGTAGTAAGTAGTAGTACTAATTTAGGCCATGCCCTATGCAGCAGTATATGTGGTAAATTTTTCTGACCATGTACTCTCCAAAAGTGAGAAGTTTGCTCTTGCTCATGGCTTCAATTTTGGTGTGCCTTCGTCCCACACCAAATGATAAAAGGTATTTGCTGAGCTTGAACTGCCCTACTCCCAGCTATCCCGCCACAAACCAACGTCGACTGAGGACACTGAATCCTTGAAGCGCACCTAGCTGATCTAGCGCACACATATTGCGGAATACTGAACAACTTGACTGATTTCCACATGCAACGCAAATGTCTGGTAGCATTTCAAGGCCTTATGCCAACCTAGAAATATATATCTGCAACCCAGACAAAGGGACTGGAATAGTCATCCTTAACAAGTATGACTATATCAACAAAATGCACGCCGTTCTTAATGATGGGTCCAAATTTGTACCTATTGGACCTGCTGCTAAGCATAACCGGACAGTCCTGCTCAAAAGCAAGTTACAAAAACGCTTGTTGGGCTTGTGTAAGAGTAACGGGCTGCTGGGTGGTATATATGTTAGGATTTGTTCTTATGGCTCACTGCGTCCGCGTGTGTATAGGCTGCTCAAGACACACAAAAGTGATGTCCCATTACGTCCTATCTTATCTATGACTGGTTCTGCACAATATGAATTGGCCAAACGGTTGGGTGAGGTGCTACAACCAGTTCTGAGCAAGCTTTTCACATACACAGCGAAGGTTTCCTTCACCTTTGCAAAGACTATACAGGGCTTGCATATCGATAGCAACACCATGTCCATGTGCTTGTTTGACATTGTTAGCCTATTCACTAATGTACCACTCAATGAAGCCATAGACATTTGCATGCGTCACTATATCATGGCAATCTAGATGTGCCGCCATTGTCTGAATCGGTTTTCATTGAACTTCTGAACTCAGCAGCTTGTGCAGTTGGTTTCAGTTTTAACGACACCATGTTTGCCCAAACAGATGGTGTTGCCATGGGAACCCCTCTAGGCCCAGCTCTCGCAAACAACTTTGTCAGTTTCCACAAGAAACACATCTTTGATGGAATGACACCTAACCTCCTACCCATTGCGTACTTCCGAAAGGTAGAAGATACGTTTGCAATATTTGAATCTGCAGCTGTGTGTAAGCATGTCCTATGAAATGGAGCAGTCAGATGAGCTCCTTTTCCTTGATGTGCTCATTGAGAAATCTGCCAATGGGTTCTCAACTACCGTTTATCGCAAGCTGACCTTCACTGGTCAATATACGCGTTGGGGCCCTACAGTTCCACGTGCTATTTATGAAGTTACCAGTAACCTCATAAATAGGACATAAGCCATTTGCTCACCATGCAAGCATTGATGCTAAAATTAGGTGCATCAAAGCCAGGATGTGGGATAATGGCTACCCTGGTCAGATCATTGCTTGCTGTATATCACGCAAACTCATGAATGGGCCTAAAGCTGCCACATTCAGTCTTGTAATTGTCCTGGAAGGTTAAGGTGTGTCAAAAATTTGAGCAACAGGTGAAGCTAGCCATTTCACGCTGCTACTATGCAATAGCAACGCAAGTGGTATTCACCATTAACAGCATGCTGCTGTCAAGTCAAAAAGAAGTTCTGCCTATCACACAATTGAGTAATGTCATAAATGAATTTCAGTGCCGATGTGATGCCATACCGTACGTCCCAACAACTGGCACATCGTATTAAACAGCACAACCCTTTGGCTGTTCACTGGGCAAAACGCTGACCATACCCAACCAGCCTGCGCTTGCAAAACTCAAAACATAGAGTCCAACATTATATTTGATTCTGTGATTGGACAGCACTTGCTAAACAATCCTGATTGTTTAGAAGCTAAGAATTATACTGGCAACCAATTTAAGATTATCAGTTGGGCTTGCGGTGTAGCTCACTTATACATCCCTGTCTTTTGTTCACAGAAGGAGCATACCCAAGCATTGCACCTTTTTCAACTAAACAAGAGCTTGGGGGACAGCCATTCCCCATGGGCAGGGGGAAGAACTCAGGGCGGAGAAAGAAGTAAGGCTAGATGGAGATGCAAGGGTGTCTGAAGGAATCAGGAAGGGAGAAGGAGTAATGCTGGAGGAAGAAGTGAGGCTGGAGGAAGAATTGAGGTGGGGAGGACTAAGGGTGGTGGAAAAAATAAGGGTGTCTGAGTGTCTGAAGGAGTCAGGAAGTGGGAAGGACTAAGTGGGAGTGGAGTCCGGGGTGGAGGGAGGACTGTGGGAGGGTGGGACTCCGGTTGGGTGGGGGGGGGGGGGGGGGGGTGGCGAATGAGTTCTAAGAGGGGAATGGGTTCCAAAGGGGAAAGGGGTCCTGAGGAGGGGAGGGGGTCTGATGTCCAGGCAAACGTGCGAGGCAGGGCTCTGATGAGACCATGACTGCCTCTTGGGGAGCGAATTGAAGGTGGGCATGAAATGAGGGAATGGTGAGAATGACCAAGGGCAGAGTGAGGCGAGAGGGCGAGGGGGTGAGGGTTTGATGATAGTGGCCAGGGTGGTTTGTGAGGACTCGGAGGCAAACACAACCCTGGGGTGGGGCGATATGGCGTGAGAAGCCGCCATTGCAGCCAGCGGGTACTGCCCGCTCCCACACTTGGCGCAAACCTGGGACGATTCTGCCTATTGACTATAAAAAGGTCCTTCAGTGTCAAGTTCTCCATCATTTAGTAACAACACAAAGTTAAAATTTAGAATAAAAAATTATTTTGGATGTGAGGTACATGATGGAAACTCCTCCATTATACCCTCTGGCACATTCACATAGTACACTTCCCTGGACTTATCAATGTCACTGATCAATTCCATAATCTTCAACAAATGATTTCATGTCATTGATTGTTCATCAAGACTCTTGAACTCGATGTTGCACTGCAAGATTGAACAGCTGCTGGGGTCTGATTGATGTACTTGTTCTCAATGTTAACAGCCTACTCTCATGCTCCATTTATATTATGGTTTTGCTTCCAGATGCACTGCTGTAATACAAATGAGATAACGTGCACATTTTCAAATGAGGGAACTTCATCCTGAGAAGCAGTTATTTCTCCCTCGGGCATGAAGCAAAGTACCAATACTGCCAAAAATGGCTGCAATTTAAGTCACTTTCCATCTAGCCTGCCACCTTATCCTGGTCAAACTTTAGATAGCTGTCCGCTATATGTACAGCAAAGACCAATTTATTAAGCTTCTCTTGATGCCTTGGAGAGGAAGTTGTCAATCATATCCCACCCATTTTCATTCAGACAAGGTCTGCAAGCTATTTGACTGTTTTGTTGAAATCTTCAACGAAGTTTTAACCAGCCCTCTAGATATTGAGGTATAACTGTTGTCAGTCTACACAATGTCCTATCACCATGTTCCCACATTTCCATAAACCATCCATTCATTCACACAAATATGTTTGTATCTCATACACAGCTACAGTGGCTCCCATTTTGTGAGAATTCAGCTATTCAGTTTTCAAGGACTTCCTTCACCTTGCCTCACAACAATCTGCAATACCAAATTAGTACAATGTTTTAACAAGCAGAAATCCTTATATCTTCCCAATGTCTTTTGATATTATGCCTCCCCTTGGCTTCTGCAAGTTTGTCCCTCTTCCATTTTAGTCTTCTTCTTCTCCTTAGGGTTCCCTCAGTGGAAGGGGGTTGTGAAGTGTCTGGCTGTTCTTTTCTCCAGAAACCTTTGGGGACAGAGGAGAGGAATTTAATGCCCTTGCAGTGAGTTTGGAGGCAAGGGAGCATTTAATTGGGCAGGGCGTATGGGGTGCCAACCCTGCTGTCTTCCTGCCTCCACCTGATTAAGTCTGGGGTGGGGAGGCTCCTGAGTGACCTTCCCACCCGGACGCTAACTAAGGCCCTTCAGTAGGCAATTAATGGCAGGGGCATCGCCACATGGGAAGGCCAAAAAGCAAACTCTGTTGGGTTTCCTTCTGGGCTTCCAGGAGGGGTTCCCTTGTTCAAAGGCACTCAGTGCCCGATGGTGGGACCCGGCATTGGGAAGTAGGGGAGGTGGGAGCCGCTGAACGCCACCTCCTGCCCTTGCCTCTGAACCTCTTCTCCCTCCCTCTCCCATGACCCTCAATCCACGACACCCCAGCCCTGTGATGCCCATCCTGCCCTCACTCACTTTTGGCCTGGGGTGCCCCATTGTTCCTGGGCCTCTGGTGGATGCATTACCATCAGCTGCCATTGCTCCCAGTGGCGCTGACAGCAATGGAGAGCTGCTGGACTCTGATTGGCCGACAGTTCACAGGGGGCGGGATTTACAGCCCCAGTGTCCTTAATCCAGGAGAAGCCCTGACGTTGACGACTCATAAGTGCCTGATGAGCACTTATCACTGGTGGGCCATCACCACCGGAGGCAACGTGTGTCTTCTACTGGTTCTCTGGCCAACAGGTGAGATGCCAGTTGTAACCATTAAATTCTGCTTGAGATATGCATTAATCTGGCATCTGTGAACAGAACAGGCAACAGCGAGGCTCTTCAACCAATCCCTTGACTGAATTATCCTCACTGTGATATAGTCAGGGAGTTTTAACCCTAACAATGTGTGTCTTTGGGTTGAGTGGGTGTTTAAGGTCTGATTCTAATCTCCCCCCATCCCAGGCATTCAAACTCTGCCTTACATGCCTCTGACCCCTTTCCTCAGCCTCCAATCCTCTCTTCAGGCCTGTGATTCCTCCTCTCTCCTTCCCCATGTCCCCAGGATTGCAAGCCCCCTGGGATTAACAGGACCACCATGATTTCACCCCCCATTTAGATCATCCCCTCCCATTGACTCTGATTGACCCCAACTTTCCCTGTATCAATCACCATCCTCCCTAATCAACCTATTCACCGAGATTGTCCTCTCACTAAGACCAAACCCAACTCCCGATCAACCTCTCTCTCACCCTCGGGATCAACCTCCCCCTCTCCCCACACCCCAGGTGTGGACTTATCTCATCCTGCAGGTTCTGCTGTCCAACTGTAAGCCAAACAATCAATATGGAGAATTGGTTATTGACACCTAATGTATACTGTAGAGTTAAAACTCTATAGCATGCATGGCAATTCCAACTTCTAACCCCACTGCTCTTGGTGGGTCAGATGAGTTAAAATCAAGGCTGAAGGGTTCAAACTAGGAAGGATAAAGCAGGGGAAATAAATTTGATTAAATGGTGTGGAGATAGCAAAATAAAGATTGGGAAATACAGATGGGATTAACAGAGAGAGAGAGAGAGATAAAAGAGACAGACAAAGAAAGTAAATACATATAGGCCAGAGTTTTCCTGTCGGCGATTTGGGGGTGGGGCCCGCTTGCCGACAGAAAAATGACACAGGATGACGTCGGTAGAAACCCCTGATGTCATCCCGGTCCATTTAGATTTTTAGGAAGGCGGGCGGACAGCGAAATCAGCTGTTCGCCCGCCAACCTGTCAATGGCCAATTGAGGTTGGTAGGCAGGCGAAAAGACCAAGCAGCCTTTACGTTTTTTAGGACAGCGGGATGAAGTTTCCTAAAGCTTTTACGAATTAAATAAAAACTTTTTCTGAAAAATACAAACATGCCCATCTCATGTGGCACAGTCACATGAGGGACATGTTTCATTAAATTTTTATTACATTTATTTATTTTTTTATAAAGCGCTTCAATCTCCCTGAGGCAGCTTCGTGCCTGAGGGAGATTGAAGCGCTCTTTTGCGCACATGCGGGAAAAAGCGCTGGACCCGACTCTCCCTCCGCCCGCACATGTAGCACTCAGCGCTACCACTTGCGTATTACGTTATGCAGGCCTTAATTGGCCCGCCCACGTAAAATGGCAGTGCGGAGCTGATCGCTGGCGTCGGTCGGCTCCACGACTGCCCACGCCCGCTCCTGCCGAGCCCGTCCGACATGGGAAAAATTCAGGCCACTGAATGAAGGTGCAAGACATCTCTGACAGCAACTTCTGAATCTCCGCATTTATCTGCACATATGTGGATGCCGGAAGTTATTGTCAGGTTTACCTTGCAATAACAAATGTTGTTAGCCTCACCAGTATTATTGCAGCAAAATCTCAGTCATTGATTTTTCAGTACTTGAAGATTCTCTATTTCTTGATGCTGAATACAGGACACTTCGTAAAATTAATCGTCTTCAAGTGAGCTCAATGGCAATCAATCAGAACCATGCCTTTTTAATCTACTGAGGGTAGTCAATAGATCTGAAAGTGTCTTTGTGGTGCACAGTATGTTAAGCCAAGAGTCCCTCGTTTGCATAAATTTGATTAACTTCTGTGTTTTGCTTAGCAAAAAAAGTCTGAAACACTTGGAGTTGCACACTTACTTTGTTCAGCCTCCTTGTGTTTTTTTGTCTGAAGATGCTGAGTAACATCACTACAGCCGCCATGAGCAATTGAAAAATGTGCTGCATAGTTTGACAAATAATCTGAGTTACCTGACTATTGTCAGCTACTGAAGAGTCTTTTCTTCAACAACTTGGATTGTTTTTGTGGATCATCATTAAAAGAACATGCATGGACATTTCTGGAGTAAAGATTGAACTAACTGCACGTGGTTAGAGCCTTGCATTGCTTTGCACCTAATACTAATTCAGATTTCCCAGGGTAACTGCTCCCACTGCAACCTGGTACACTGACTGTCGTGCAGTAGTGAAAGATGTGGCATTGTGGATATACATGTATACATATGTATGACAATATAGTTCCTAAATCATTTTGGAATAATATACAAATAAAACACTATCCCATATTTACCCTTTGTTTCAGGAACAGTAGCCATTTGGTGAAATTGGAAGTTATGAAATAGACATCAGGAGACAGAAAATATCGGACAATTTGCTACTTTTTAAGAAAAAGCGGGGACATCTGTGATAGGGCTTAAATACGGGACTGTCCCTTTAAAAACAGGATTCATGGTCACCCTATCTATTCGCTGAGTTCCAATTTTAAGAAAAAACTTGTTCTCATTTTGCGTTTAATTTTATGAAAACTGCAGAGTTTCAGGCAACACCAATGATTCCCCACAGATCTTCAGTCAATCTATCTTTCGGCCTTTTATGCATTACATGGTATTTGATATTTTCTGTTAGCTTTGATACATTTACAGCTTTTTTGCTCTTTGCCTCTTTGCGAAATGGCTGACTTGTTCAATGAAGTGTAAATTCTAACTGTTTATATAAAATGTTATATATAGAGAATGTTCTTTTAAGACTGTTCTCTGGCTGTGTTCCTCTAGTCTAGTTCCACTGTCTTTCTCAAGAATCTTGATTATTTTTCTAATTCAGTTTTCTGAATATTAGATTTCATCTGTGCTGGAACATGACTTATAATACCACCTTAAATGTTTCCCATAAAATGGCTGATGAATCTAATGCCCCTTTATTGATTGTCATAAAGCTCATTATTTCTTTTTCAATTAAGATCAATTTTTCCCTCTAATGGAGTTATTAAATTTCAATTGAGACAATTTTATTAATCTTTATCTGTGGAAAGAATCTGATGTCCTTTGTAGCATGACCCAATACAGTAACAGAAGCCTTTAAAAATGAATTGATAAGATCAGTCTTCTAAAATAAATTCGGTTTGGGAATATGTTACATGACAAAAATAATAAATTAAAGGATATACTCAGTAACAAAGGTTGTAGGTATCCTAGATCTGTCCCAATTCCAAGTCACTGCTCACATCTGCCAGAGCTATGAGCAGACTTCTAAAATTGCTGATAAAAGGATTGATCTATTCAATTCAAGGTCTATAACTATATTAGAGTCTCCTTCACCTGCTACGGGATATGTGCTAACATAGTAAAAGGGTTAGCTTGAAAATGACTAAAACTAAAATAGCAGGGAGAAAACTTTCAGATGAATGCTTAATGGGTTTGTCTGAAATTTCTTCACTACATCGGTGGATGGACTGAAGAGAAAGAAGTTTTAGACAAAACTCCAATTTTGACATTTTCACTCAGGCCAACTCCTGCCTCATCCATAAACTCCCTTTCCTTTTAAGATCTTGAAATTTGTGGTTACCACCCAGCTCCAGGACAATCTCAAAACCATCTGCTCAATCCCCTCTAGTCCAGCTTCCAGGCTTCTCACAGTAATAAAATGTCCAGAATCAAAGTCACAGATGATATTGTCTGTGCCTGTGACCATCATACTTTATCCCTTATCATCCTCCTCAACCTCTCTGCAATATTCGATACGGTCAGCTATGCCATCCTTTTTGACAATTCTCCTCTGTTGCCTGGCTACATGGGACTCTGCTTGTACAGTACCATTTCATTACTTTCTGGATTCCAGGCAGAGTATCTCTAATGTACGGAGAGGAATTTAATGCCCCTCCAAGGGGTGAGGAGGAGGGGGTCTGTTTGATCAGGAGGGAGGGATCGGGGCGGAGACCCTGCTGCTTTCCCGACTTCCTCCAATCAAATTCCAGACAGGAAGGGTGAAGGGCGACCTTCCCATCTGGAGACCAACTGAAGCTGTTAAGTAGCCACTTAAGAGCCTCATCCCACCACCACTGGTATTCATCCAGCACAGAACTTGCCATCTGGGAAGAACACCCAGCAAAACCTACCAGGTTTGTCTGTAGTCTATAGGGGGTTGAGGTGCCTCGTTCCCAGGCACTCTGTGCCCAATCGAGAGACCCAGCATCAGGGGACAGCGGGCCATAGGAAGCCACCTCCTGCTCTTGCTTTCGAACTCCATGCTCACCAGCGCCCCCCTCCCTGCTGCCTCCATCCAGCCCACACTCACCTTTCCCCAGAGATCCAGTGGTGATCCCTCCTAAAGACCTAATGGCAGTGTGGAGACCAGAGAGCTGGTGGCCACTGATTGGCCAAAGGCTGTTTGCGATGGGATCTCCGTCCTCCTCGGGGCTTAATTTGATGGGAGGCCCAATGGTGTTCAAGTAAGTGCCTGATTGCCTTGAAATAGTGTTGGCCCTCCCAGAGAAAAGTGACATGAGATCTCCACCAGTTTTCCAGCTCGTGAGCGCTAGGTCCCCAATCGCCAACGTTAAGTTCCACCCATGGTTTCTCTTCCCATCCAAACATAGTAACATCTGGAATTTCCAAAGGATTTATCCTTGGTCCACTTTACACAACTACATGCTTTTTCTCAGTGACACATCTGCAGTCACAGGCTCAGCCTCCGGATACACATCAATGACACCCATCCCCAACTCTTCAGCGTCTCCCTTGTCCCCTCCACTGCCTCTGTGATGTCAGAGTGCTTAACTAACATCCAACCCTAATTGCATCATGATTTTTTGTAGGTCAGCATTGCACAGCACAAGGCCATTGGGCAGAATTGTCCCAGATATGCACTAAATGCGGTAGCTGGCGTGAAAATAAACGTTTTACCCGCCAGCCATAATGGTGGGTTTTTACGTTCTTCCTAACACATCCTGCCTCATTAATAATGCATTTAAGGGAAACACGCCAGATCACTGGTGAGTGGCCTCCGATTTGCCCGCCACACCATTACCTTGCTGCTACCTCATGCTGGGCACCATGTTTAAACTTCAGCCGCACGTACAGTTCTCAATGCTTTCAGCCCAGGACTGCTCCGTAAAGTCATGGCCCCAAAAGCCAAGAAGAGTGCAGCCCCCTGATATAGTGACGCATTCATGGAACACCTTCTGGAAGCCGTTGTGGCCTGCCACGATGTCCACTACCCCCGCTCTGACTGCAGGAGGCCCATCAATCTCACCACTCCAGCTTGGGAGACAGTGGCAGTGGTGGTCAGTGTCAACACAAGAGGTCAGCCATCCAGTAGAGAAAAGGGATGAATAATCTCATCTGTGCCACCAGGGTAAGTCAATCATCTCATCAACCTCAACTCACCCACTCACAAGCCCATCACAATTCATTGGCATCTCACTCACTGCCAGTTCAAGGGACATCACCACTCACTCTCTCACACACATCCTCACATCGCCATCTGGCCTCATCTCCTCTGGAAAGCACCTCCTCATTCTGTCCATGGCTCCACTCAGCACACACGCATGCCTGGTATCCTTCTCATTTGGCCTGGCATGCACCTTGCTCACACTCTCTTCATCTGTCTTTACGCAGGACAAGATCGCGCACAATCAACAAAAGAGGTCCCAGACCTCTCTGAATCTGGTGGAGTGCCGGACACCAAGGTCCTCACTCCGTTCGAAAGTCATGCATTGGAGCTGGCTGGAGAGGGCATGGACCATTCCTGCAGTAATGTTGAGGTTGGCGGCGAACACCCACATGAGGATCCTGTACCACATCATCCCTCTCTCAATGCTACACTGAATCCACTGTTCTGTGTTCAACACGGCTGCCAAGCACTAATAATCTTCCACTTTCTGTCCTAGGCACATCCGACATGTCACTGTCAGGCAACCTTGAGCCAGGCCCCGGCACTGAGAGTACATCCACACCTTCCACCAGCACAGCGACACACACCTCAGTGTGGCCTAGATCTAGAGCAGGCTCGAGTTCACGATCTGGTGGTCACTGCACGGACACATGTCTGCAGCAGGAGGAGGCAGGATTAGCCGAGCTCCCTGGCACTCGGAGGACTGCTGGGGAAGAGGCATCTGTGAGGTCCGAGTCAGATGATGAGCCTCTGGATTCAGCCTTCCAACTCATCCTGGAGAGCCAGAAGAAGGTGGGGGGAATATCACGCAGAGCTGTTGGAAGCCCTCAACAGAGTGGCATGTGAGTTGGAGGAGTGCATCCACCTGCTCTCTGATGAAGTGATGCCCACATGTGCATATATGGAGGTCTCCATGGGAAGGATGGCAGGTGCCATGGAGACCCTGGTCCAGCAGAGTGTGGAGATGCACGCAGACCCACACTCAATCGCAGTAGCGATGGGTGAGTTCCGATGGCAACACGGTGGGAAAATGGGGCACCTCGATGTCCCTCCAGGTGCTCCTTCCGCTCAAGGAGTCAGGCCGGGGTCCTCAGCCTCCTGAAGAGAGGAGAAGCATAGCTGGACACCCCTGGGTCATCAACTCAGGAATCTCAGAGGCTGTCCTCTCCCTCCGAGTCCCCTTTGCCTGTGAACCCCTCAACCTTGTCCTCTGTTACCACAGAGGGAGCAGCTGGCCCACAAGAGCACAGCCAAAGTAAGCCGGGGGCCTCAAGGCCTTGGCTGTCCAAGGGATGCATGCCGAAGTCATCAGAGGCAACATGGCCAATCACTGCACAGGCTGTCTCCACCCCTGCTGTGGATGTCAGGGTAGCACCTAGAAGAGGTAGGCTTAGAAAAGTTAAGAATTTCTGATCACAAGTGGTTGCAGGGGTGAACACACTTTTTCACTTTATAATCTAGAAATATATTCACTTTCACTGAATAATGTGTAATTGTGTCTTTCAGCTTTATTTACAGGCTTCGCGAGTCCTCCCACTGTAACCACGTTCTCCCTCAACACCACTTGCAGTTCAGCTACATGTAGCCAGACCATGGGTGATCCTGGAGGGAGAAATGTGTGGGGCAGGTCCTTTTGGAGCCTCGTGCAAGCAGTCCCTGATGCACGCGGATCCTTCATCCATCACACCCATCTCACTGTCCCGAGCATTTTCAATGCTGCCTGCTGTCCACCTGAGCTGAGCTGCATCTCCGCCCACCCACTGATTGCACTTGTGCCCATCCAACACGAGGCTCCGCTCACTTGTAATTTGAAAAACATGGTTGTAGTCCAGTTTCTCGTAAATTCCCCCATCCTTTCCCCTCCCCCAGTCACCCATGTCCATTCCCCCATCACTGCGGACCCCCTGATATCACCATCTACCTCCCCACCGTCACCTACCAACCCAAACCCTTGTCATTTCAGGATGTCCAGGTGAATGTGCACGTTGCCTATCTTCCTGAGAATCCCACCCCCATCCACATTGACATCTCCGACCTCCTCCTTCCCACCCCCAGTCTGCCCCCCAGTCCTCACCATCCACCCTTGCCATCCCTTCTACCGCCACCAACATGCCCTCGCTCTCCCACCCTACCGGCTCCCTCTGCCTACTCTCTCACATTCACCATTCCTCTACCAGGCCCACCCTCAGTTCGCTCCCCAGGAGGCAGTCATTGACTCCACAGACCCCTCCCTTGCACATTCACCTGGACATCCCCCCTTACTCCCTCCTCCACCCTTACTCCCTCCTCCATCCTTACTCTTTCCTCTTACTGGACACTTCCCCCTCCTCTGAACTCCCTCTTTTCCCTGGACACCTTCCCTCCTCTCAACTCTCTCCTCCCCCCCGGAGACCCTGCCTCCTCTGAACTCCCTCCCTTATACCTTCCTCCTCCCTTATACCTACCTCCACATATGCAGCATTCTCCCTCCTTATGCCCTTCTCCCCCCCGTACTCCCTCCTCCTAACAGGGTAGAGCTCCTTCTCCCTCCCAACCTCAACCCCCTGACATATTCGTAACACCCACTCCCAACCTCATCCCTCAACACCTTCTTTCCACCTCCCAACCTCACCCCTCGCCCAACACCTTCATCCACCCGCTCCCAACCTCACTGCCCGCTACCCCCCTGACCTCTCCTCCCCGGTGCACCTTCCTCTCCAACTCACATAGACCTTCCTCTCCCCCCACCTTCACCGATAATTCACAGCAGCCCATGGCCAATTCCGTGATGCTCCAAAGCATCAACAAAGACCTCACACCTTCCATGAGCTGCTTTGGGGCAGAGCCATGTACATGAGGATCCACCCAGCCTGCGATGCACGTGTTCCTCCAGAGTCCCATAGCTGTAAGGCTCCAGCATCTTCTTCTTCACAGATATCTGCGATCTGAGCAAGGCCCTAAAGGTAAGTTCCAACCTCTGCATGTCACGCTTGTCCAGGCATATTCTGGGCCAGCGTGTTTTCCCGCCGGTGTAACTGTAAATCAGGTGTGGGGAGGATGATTCCGGTCAGGCCTTACTTTGCACACCACTAGCGGGATGCAAATGGTGTTCACGCCAGCCTCCAATGGGATTCATGTTCCACCATGCCGGGCACCATCGGATGATCCCGCTGTGATTTCACGCCAATGTGAAAACAGTTTCTGCCCCTGATGCCGAATTCTCCTCCCCCCCCACCACCCCGCCTGTTATGACACCCTCTGCCAACAGGTCCAGATGACTCTGCCCATTGTCTTTGGCATGGCCACAACTTCCATTCCCTTACGAGTTATATCCTTTCCCAGGCACTGTCTCAAGCTGAACCAGATAGTTTACAAACATGGTGTTATGTTTGATCCTGAACTAAGTTTCAGATCCCATATTTTCTCTGTCATTAAGTGAGATGCACTGGGCTAGCCAAAAGTTCATTGATCCCAAATTGCCCTAGTTCAGAGGGCATTTAAGAGTCAACCAGGTTGTTGGGGGTCTGGAGTCACATGTAGGCTACACCAGCAGATTTCCTTCCCTAAAGGACATTAGTGAACCAGATGGGTTTTTTTTAACAACAATGGTTTTGTAGTTCATCACCAAACTTTCAATTCCAGATTTTTATTGAATTCAAATTTCACCAACTGCCATGGATGGGATATGAACCCAACTCAGAGTATTACCCTGGGTCTCTGGAATACTAGTCCAGTGATACTACCGCTACACTACCACCTCCCATTGGCAAAGAACTTGCTGGCCTCCTAAACTCTATAAACTCTAACTTCTCTAAAGTTCTGCTGCATGTACGCTGTCCCATACCATGTCCTGTTCTTCAATCACCCTTGTCCTCACTGGCACACATTCACATCCTTACATCCCATGCCATACCCTATATTGATAATATTCTTTTATTATTATTATTTTATAATTATTCTATTATTGATAATAGCTCTATAACCACCTCCCAGTTCCTGTGTTCTTCTAAGCCTACACTTTATTAATCTCCTCGTCCTTTTGCCCCAAGGGAGATCTTAATATTAGGACCATCGTTCTTAATCTCGGTACTTCCGAGATCTCTCCACCTTTCCAGCTTTCTCTCTCTTCCTTAAAAAACTTTCTCAAAACCCATTTCGCTGGCCAGGCTTTTGCTCGTAAAGCAGCAATTTACAAGCAATAATCCAGTCTCTCAATCTTTATGATATGTTATTTGTACTCCTCAGTTGGATTACTGCTTCGTAATTATCTTCAATCCATATAGCATTGTCAACATCGTAACACTAAGCCTAAAGGCTAGAAATCGTTCAAATGCAAAAGGATATAACGGCCATGTAGGAAGGTTACCTCTGTACTATTGGAATGCAAAGAGAAAGAAAATGCCTGTGCCACAAAACCCTCTTAATGCAGCTGTGCTTCTTTTACAATTATAATGTTCAGCCTTTTTTCAAATTATCGGGAACTTCATGGGTGAAATTGTCCAGATGTTGATAAATTTTCTCCCTATTTGATATAAAATTGGACCTTGAGCAGAATTCTTGACTCACAAAATCTCTACCAGAGTTGTCTGCCTCATGGTAAATTAATTTTTTTGGACACAATTTTAAGAAAGTTGCACATTAACACCGTTACTTATTTTTAAGTATTTATTACGTGAAGGAGCTTTGTAGCACAAACCACTTTTATTCTTGAATCACAATAGCACACAAAAATTCAAATAGTGTTCGGAAAATACATCCCTTTTGTCACGACACTGGGCCTGCATGACTGTGTAATAAATCTTTAAAGACATATTTTAAAAGACTGCATTTCAAAAAATAAATAAAACTGGAACTTAAGATGGTTCCTCACAGCTACCAGGCAATTTTTGTAGATTAAACCATCTTATCTCTCAAGAGGACAAAGCAGAGAATGATATTGACTCAATGTGGTTTCAGCCAGGAGATAAACAAAACTCCATCATCACTTTCATTGTAAGAATGAACATTTCCCTTGTCAAATAATAAAGCTTTAGCCATCTAAAATAAAAACCACAGGTGGGAGAAGACTTCGGACTGTTAATTAAATTACCACCACCCCTTATTTGGGACAATAACTCAACAGTGATCTGATGTCACATGATACAGTGGCCATCTTTGCTCCCTGCTAAAGATATAGCAGTAAACTCAAACTCTTTTTTTAGAGACATCTTCAGAGACTTAGAGAGAGAGGGTCCGACAGGCAAAGCCATCGACCGCTGCAGCCAGTTGAGCAACAAAGTATCTACTTACAATATCTTGAAAGAGAAACTAAGCCTCTCTCTCTCTCCTCTAACCTGTTCCATCTAGCCGTAGCAACAACCTCTGAGAAAATCAACTCTAGGAACCTTCACAACCTATTGAGAAATCTCTGCATTTTTGAAACCTTCACTTCAGCTAAACGAACAACTCGATTGTGAAATATCAGATCTGCACCAAAATAGAGATTGAGTTAAATTCCATTTTGTTAATTATTATTTTACCTTCAATTTTCTACATGTGTGATAATGTGGGTGATTCATGTGAGACGTCATGTTATCATTAATCCCGGGGCAAGTGTGCAAGGAAAATACTAATCTTCTTCATTTAAAAAATACAAAAGCTTGCTGCTGAGTTATTTAAATTTACCCAATCACTTCTAGGGTAAGAAAATGCACAACCACGTACAAATATATTTGATCAGGTGCAATGAAAGGTAAACATTAAAATTCTCTGTGACACTTTTAAAAGGACTATGCTTCCAGTTTCTGAACGGCACCATGATCTTCATTTGCCTGTTTTCTAGTCATTTCTGCACTGCAGAGTCAAGCGTTATTCTTATAACAAGATACCAGAGACATGGGCGATTAAAATTTTTTCCATTATTGCTCCATAGATTTTCTGATAATAGCATTGAAGCTAAGTGGCTGCCTGAATGGTTAATGAGTTTAAATTAACAGCTTTGTTTGCAAGATTTTTTGCTCGGTGCGGGTGTGCACCCAACACACCCAAGCGTAAAATAGTGCGCGATGACATCAGGTGAGCGTCCCGATGTCACCGCGCACTCGCATGATATTTCGGTCAGTGGGCACATGCAAGAGTTGGCAGCACACCCGCAGACAATTAAGAAGCCTATTGAGACATTAATGCATTAACATGGATATTTCGCTGCCTGTCCAACATTACGGTTGGCGGGCAGGTGATCAGCCAGGGGGGCCTTTGGATTTTTGAGGAAACCTCAACCACATGTGGGATGAGGTTTCCAATATTAATTTTTCAAAAATCAAAATGTTTGGGCAGGATTTTTGTAATCTATATGTTTAGGTGAGTGAGTCCAATGTGTGGACATTTTTTTCACAAGTTAAAATCTTTATTTGATGGTATCAAATTCTTCAGCTCCCTGAGGCAGCTCTCTGCCTTCAGCGAGCTTTCATTGCGCGCTCCCCCGTGCCCGCATTGACTTCAGCACTTGCCCTCCTCCTGCACCGCCCCCCACCACGGCAGCACTGAGCCTTTCAGCGCACGTTTCACACTGACTGGCCGTTAATTGGCCAGCCAGCGTGAAATCGCGGTCGGGGGCCAATCGCGGACAGCAGCCTGTTTCCCAGCCTCTCCTGGGCCCTCCTACTGCACCCGCCCGACAACCTCAAAACTCTGCCCCTGGTTAAAGCACCAGTGAAAAATGTAAGGGTGGGGAGAATTAACTCCACACAACCCCAGAGGAAAATGTATATGATTTAATACTTTAATATAGCATAAAATACAACTTTTCTTCTTATAAACATGGTTGTTTGTGAGGTAAAATTTCTTTCCAGGAGTGTCTGTCTGCATACGATTACAAGTTTTCAATATAATCTGTTTCATGATAGGAATCAACAGGAATTTCTTTTGAAGAGCCTTAAACTAAAATAAGTTGCACTTAAACAGATGATTTACTCAGACCAGGTTTGGAAATGAGTTAAGTTCAGCAATAAAACAAGATATGTTGAAATAAAGAACAGCTGCAATTTAAAAGAGTCAAGTGACTGATAAAACATTTCCTTGCCTGGCATTTCCATCACTCTACTGCCTATCTCAGCTTTGCAGGCAATAATACTTTCAGGAAAGGTCTTGTTTTTCTGTTAAACAGCTGCAAATAATACAGATAAAAGTTCAATTCTTTGTGCTCAGCTACATATGTTATCATCCTTAACTAAAGTTATGTTAACATACAGTCTATCTATAGGAGGCCTGCTTAATCTGGGGAGGGTTGCAAGCTACAGTAATTTCTCATACAGAAACAATGCATATTTACCAATTTACTAACCGAGACTGTGTCAGACAGAGTTAGCTAGGGATGCACTGTACAGAAAAAGAAGGGAAAAGACATGTTTTATATAATGCAGACAGTTATGTTTTATTAAGGACCAAAAGCCTAATGCACATGAATAATGGAAAAGTGCCTTTGACAAGCAGCTATTATTCAATATGTAGTAGAACCCTACTGCGCTAATTACCTTATTTACTCTTGTGTAATAAATTAAACATAATTTTGAACTCCAACAAAACAAAACATTTTAATCTGCATCTTGCATAGGTGCACCACACTCACTCTGAAGGTTTGAATCTTTTCCTTGTACAGCTGCACCACACTCTGGAGATTTCCAAAGCCAAAGTATATTTCTGTACCCACAGTAAATAGACTTTTCACACAAGACACGCACACACATAACATAGACACACACACACACAACATACACACACACAGACACACACAGATACACACACACACACACACACGCATGCAGACACACACAGATACACACACACATGCATAGGCATTTTACTTTGAGTCGGGTGGTATTTTGAATCATTAGTCTTTAGCATTGGCTAGAATCTCACTATGCAACATTTTACAGGTTGAGTATCTGTCTCAGGCCCGATCGCGTTTCGGATTTCAGGTAATTTTGGTTTTTGGATGCCACACATTGGACTAGGCCTACTTACACTTCTGTAGCCTAAGACTAGGCTAGCTATAATCTTAAATAAATAAAATGGCTAGAAAAGTAAGATGTATCACTGAATAATAAATATAGGGTACTTGTAATAAGTTCCCACCCATGACACCATCTGTGATCGTGCTTGTAGGAGAGGGTCCAGAGTGTTCATGTACTCTGCTGGGAGGAGAGGGTCCAGAGTGTTCATGTACTCTGCTGGGAGGAGAGGGTTCAGAGTGTGGATGTAATCTGCTGGGAGGAGAGGGTTCAGAGTGTGGATGTAATCTGCTGGGAGGAGAGGGTTCAGAGTGTGGATGTACTCTGCTGGGAGGAGAGGGTTCAGAGTGTGGATGTAATCTGCTGGGAGGAGAGGGTTCAGAGTGTGGATGTACTCTGCTGGGAGGCGAAGATTCAGAGTGTCAATGTACTCTGCTGGGAGGAGAGGGTTCACAGTGTCGGTGTAATCTGCTAGGAGGAGAGGGTTCAGAGTGTCAATGTGTTCTGCTGGGAGGAGATGGTCCAGAGTGTTCATGTACTGTGCTGGGAGGAGAGGGTTTAGATTGTCGATGTACTCTGCTGGGAGGAGAGGGTCCAGAGTGTTCATGTACTCTGCTGGGAGGAGAGGGTTCAGGGTGTTGGTGTACTCTGCTGGGAAGCATTTTTGAATAATTCTTCCAACGTCACACGCCTCATCAACATTGGTTTCTGTTTCTTTTATTTTATCTTTTATTTTATAGATTGGCATTATCTCTTGCTCACTTATAAATGCACATTGCTCGAGTGCATCTATCAACCCGTCACACATCTTAATATCATCTATGGGCACTTTCTCTGCTGGATTCACTATGTCATCCTCGTCATCACTGCTTTTACCATTTACATTTTATGACCCGAAAATTGCCTTGGTCCATGGGCTGAATTAATGGTGTTACGTTTGGTTTGGAGATTTTAGAAACTGTCCTGTTTCCTGTGGGCAGATGTTAGCAATTCTGACTGAGGCCTTTCTCCCTTCAGGCTGGTTGTGAGTACTGTTTAGGCCATTGGATTTTAGGTTGTTTTATTTTATAGGCCAGAAATTTCCCCTGGTCGGGGGTGATGTGTGGGGGTGGGGTGGGTGGGGGCGAGCGTGAACCTGATCGGCGCCGATCGGGTCCGCGCTGCCATTTTACATGGGCAGGCCAAATAAGGAGCCGAGTGCTCCCTGTGCGGGTAGGGGGGGGATTTCCCTGAGTGGTTCCCTGCAGAAATCTCCCTGAGGCACAGAGTTGCCTTAGGGAGATTTGTTTCAGTGTTAAACTTTTAAATAAAGGATTTTTAAACTTTTGAAACATGTCCCCTCATGTGACAGTGTCACATGATCTGGGACGTGTTAATGAAATTTTGGAAAAAATTTTATTGATTTTTTAAACACTTCATAAAACCTCATCCTGCCCGTGGATGAAATATGCGAAGGCCGCCTGGGCTCTTCACCTGCCCACCAACCTTAAGGTTGGACGGGCAGCTCATTTAATTGTATCAATCAGTTTTTAACAGGCTTTAATAGGCCTTTGACAGTTCGGTGGGTGCGCAGCTGAGTCAGATGCATGCTCGCCGAACTGAAATTTAAATGACGCGCGGTGACGTGGGGACGCACACCCGAAGTCACTGCGCGGAATTTTATGCATTGGCGAGCGGGCCCTGCCCCCGCTTGCCGACAGGAAAATGCTGCCCATAAGCTGTTAACTTGCCACTCTGAGATATTGAGAGCTGGAAGTCGGGGAAAAAAGACAAAATACGTAGACACTAAACCGGTGACGACTGGTCTGCAATGCAGCAGCACCAAAAACGGGAAGTCGTTTTGGCATATTGTTCACCTCTCGGGTTTCAAACTTACCTTCTGCAATTACTCTGGATCTCCACGTACACACAAGCTTCACCTCCCAAGCACACTTTCAGATCTTTGGCCGTGTGAGGCGGAACACCACTGCTCCAAAGGCCATCAAACAGGAGTCACCGACCTCCCACTGCCTCCTCGGGTCCTCATGGCTTCTTTCACTCCCACTTTGCTTCTCTATTTGTAGCTCTTTCTTTAAGCTCGAGCTTTCTTCAACTTTAACTTTACTTCTGGAAGTTCTGGGACCTTTCTCCTGACCCCCCTTGCTGTGTCCCCCTCTGCAATGCTCCTGCTCAGATCACTTGACCTGAACTGTCACAGTGTTTGGGCCTTCTAATCCCTTTTCAACTGCACTTGTGCGCAGGGCCATTCCCCGGCCAAGGAACGACAGAGACAAACTGCATGTGCTGTCCAGTTCTCGGCCAGCGCATACACAAAAGGCCCGAGAACAGCCACGGCCTGCCACAAAATGGCAGTGCCAGCAAGTTCCCAGTATGTTCCTTGGGCTCGGGAGGAACCGGGCTGACTGGGGGGAGTCAGGGCTGTCCGGGGGCGGGACTGTCCGAGGAGACGGGCTGTCGCTGGTCAGAAGAGGAGGTGCCGGAGCAGTGCCCCAGCACGCTCCACCAATACTACACCACTGACTCTCACACACACACATGCACAGATACAGTCACACTCATACACACATACACACGCACACACACACACACACACACAGATACAGTCACACTCATACACACACACACACTCATGCACAGTACAGTCACACTCTCACACACACACACATGCACAGATACAGTCACACACACACACATGCACAGATACAGTCACGCTCACACACATACACACGCACACAGATACAGTCACACTCATACACACACGCAGACACACACACACACACACGCGCATGCACAGATACAGTCACACTCACACACATGCAGACACACACACATACGCACATGCACAGATACAGTCACACTCTCACACACACGCAGACACACACACACACACTCATGCACAGATACAGTCACACACAATCATTTATGAATGAGTATTGCTTACTTTGTTTAAGAATTTCACTTATTTTGATACATGCCACTCTCAACAATAAACACATATTACATTCCATGCCTGATAATGAGCTAAGAAAGCTGTAAAATTGGTATAACTTAAAACAAAGAAAGGTTTGCAAAAAAATGCCATAAATGTCATTTTTAACATTTTCCAATTTTAACCTCTATAGGTATTTGCATTCTGTAATGTTCCCATGTTTCAGGATTTATGACCAATTTTACACAGAGAAAACTTAGAAACACAGTTACTTTAAAAATTGGACTTTAAAGTGTATTCATATAAGTTTCTTTTCTGAAAAGGGCATTGAGCATGAAAGTGTTTGAAATGTTAACAGAATTGTTTCTCAAAAGACTGTGAGGAATTAACACTTCATTAACCTATCTCAATCATCAATGAAAACTTGATATTAATGGAGAGCCGGGAGGGGGGGTGTCGAGGAGCCTGGTAGTGGCTGATGAACCCAGAAAATTGGGGACGTGGCGATCCCGCTGATCTTAATAACAGGGCCTCATTTAAATAGGACAACGAGAATCCCACTCCGGAATGATTAACATGCTGAAAGGGTGGGTGGAAGGGGCAGCGGGTGCCAGAGGCCCAGTCAGTGGAGGCCACAAGGTGCACGCCTGAGGAAGAGTTGGGTGGTGGGGGGAAGACTGACTACACGATCGGGATGGTGGGGGTGGTTGCGGATAGCTGACAGCAGGGATCAGGAGAGGGGGTGTCTGGGGCAGGGATTGGGAGGGGGGACAAGTCTGTTGGAGTGATTGGGAACAGGGGGCAAAGATTTAGCTGTGAGGGGAATGTAGCTCAAGTGAGGACTAGGGTTTGCACGTGAAACCTACAGGAGCACTCCCGCCCCTCCTATTCCACAGGAGTTTGTGAGTTTGACCGTAGCTTACTGTAAAATAAAGCAGCTTAATGATTAGTTGTTTGTCTTATTTTACCAAGTGATTTCTTGATATGGCTTTGAGAAGTTTGAAGAGGTAGCACATGATATCATGTCATAAATCACAATCAGATCATAAACGGATCCTGTTCTCCCTCTATGAGTGGATATTGGGTAGCATGGCTACACTGAGAAAGAATCTATGAAGACCAAAACCTGTAGCAAAAGTAGAGGAAAGAAGGATCTTTAGTTATATCGCATCTTTTATCTTAAAAGAACCTCTCAAAGCACTGTTACTTCTTGCAGTATAGTCACTGTTGTTAAAAAGGCAAACATAGCAGCCACCTTTTGCAGCTCGGTCCCACAAATGGCAGATGAGATGAATGTCTGGGTAATTTACTTTTGATGCTGTATTCCTAAGAGAGGAATCTTGGTCAGAATGCTAGGGAACTGACCCAGTCTACTTCGAAGAGTGTCAGGAGTAGACAGATGCGGCCTCAATTTAACAGCTCACTTGAATTGCGCCATTTCCTCAGCACTGCACTGAAGTGTCAGCCTGAATTATGTGTAGAGGAGCTAGATTGAGGCTTGAATCTGCAAGCTCTGACTCAGAGAGGGTATTTTACCTGGTCAATTAATTATAAACCAAAACCTCAGGACAGGGAAATCTTTAAAGCAAACATGTTTAACACTGGATTGGAAAAGCTGAAGAAAACTTACCTTCTAATACAATGGGAACAAGCTGGTCTTGTGCAAGCTATCCTGTAAACAGTTCTGTTGCAAAGATTATTATACGCCCTTCTTAAAGCAACCAGTGTGAGCTATTTAGCTATTGGTATCCCATTGTTTAGGTTATAGCATTTTTATTCACAATCTGCTAGCATAAACCGGATGAGCTGATTGGTTGCCTTCCACGCTGTTCAATTCTGCGATTCTCAGAATGTTATTGGAATTTTAACATTCTAGATAAGCAACATTCTACAGATGTTCCATATACATCTCATCTCTGTCTTTGTATCAGTCTGTTATAAGCAGACAAGCATGAGACAGATATGTCGACGTTTACTGTAAATTAGCTGCTAAAATGTACAGTTAAATTGCACATGAATACTGGGCAAATATATTTAAATGTGAGTGTGCTATCAATCACAATATTTACATCAACTTTAACGAGCAACCATAAGCAGCAGATTGAACATTGCATGAAAACAGCTGCAGATATTGTAAGGACAGGTCCAGATGTTCCCAGTGCAGGGAGGAACTGAGTAAATGTGGACAAACGATGACACAAACGGTTTGAAATCAATTTTTTGATTGAACAGGAAACTTATTTTCAACAGAGTAATTCTAAAATACAGACATTTTGAACATATATTAAGAAATTATTTTGAATTATTATACATTGAGGGCAGCAAGCGTCCTTTCAGTAAAAATCATATAAAGAATTATGTGAATTTAAATCTGCCATATTGGGTAAGGGCCAAGATATGTCCTTTAATCAGACCTGAAGCAGGCCTTAGGCCTTTTGTAAATGTAAATAAGGGGGCTAACACCTGATTCAGGCACCCACTGCAACGTTGGTGAGATGCCAGAGGTGGTTGTACTCAGTGAAATCATCTCATTAATACATTAAAAACAGAGAAGTTATTGACCACAATTAGCATCCCAAATATTGCCAATATCAGCCTGACATTCCCAAGTTCAAGCTCCTCTCCCCACAATCCCTCTTCCCTGAACTTGTACCTTCATCCACCCACCCCCTATCTCCCTCCTCGTCAACTCCCTCCCTCCCTCTCCCTCCGCCACACAAACTCTGATTTCCCTCCCCCACCCGAACACTGATCTCCCTCCGCCACCAAAAGACTGATCTCCCTCCCCCACGTGCACACTGATCTCCCTCCCCAACCCGAACACTGATCTCCCTCCCCTACCCGAACACTGATCTCCCTCCCCCACCCGAACACTGATCTCCCTCCCCCACCCGAACACTGATCTCCCTCCCCCACCCGAACACTGATCTCCCTCCCCCACCCGAACACTGATCTCCCTCCCCCACCCGAACACTGATCTCCCTCCCCCACCCGAACATTGATCTCCCTCCCCAACCCGAATACCAATCTCCCTCCCCCATGCGAACACCAATCTCCCTCCCCACGTGAACACTAATCTCCCTCCCCCATGTGAACACCAATCTCCCTCCCCATGTGAACACCAATCTCCCTCCCCCATGCGAACACCAATCTCCCTCCCCACGTGAACTCTAATCTCCCTCCCCCATGTGAACACCAATCTCCCTCCCCCATGTGAACACCAATCTCCCTCCCCCATGCGAACACCAATCTCTCTCCCCCATGCGAACACCAATCTCCCTCCCCATGCAAACACCAATCTCCCTCCCCATGCGAACACCAATCTCCCTCCCCCATGCGAACACCAATCTCCCTCCCCATGCAAACACCAATCTCCCTCCCCATGCGAACACCAATCTCCCTCCCCTTTGCAAACACCAATCTCCCTCCCCCATGCGAACACCAATCTCCCTCCCCATGCAAACACCAATCTCCCTCCCCATGCGAACACCAATCTCCCTCCACCACATGAACAGAGATCTCCCTCCCCCACACAAACACTGATCTTATGATGTGCTTTCAATCTGTTTTTCCTCTTTACATTTGTTATTGTTCAATCAGAACTGAATATTAGCTTTGATAGCAAACATCTAAAACAACTGGTTCACAGAATCATGGAATTATTACTGCACAGAAGGAAGCCATTCAGCTCGTTTGTGTTTGAATTTTAAAAATTCTATCACATAGTGAAATCACAGGCATTGTAACACAAAGTATTTCCATTATATAGATTATACAAGAAATGTGAATTATGTGATAATATAAGTCTAAGAAGATGGAATAGGAATAAAAGCTCATTTTGTTCCATTTTTGTGATTCCTAAGAAAAACAGAACCTTTTGTGCTTAAAATCTGGAATAAGGATTGATCAAAACACGACCAAAATGTTTTTTTTTTGCTCCACTTACACCTGCCTGCAATCTTGTGAAGCCTACAGGATGGAGATGTTTTAATATTTCCCAACTGAAAAACTGAATGCCTCATAAGGAGGTACTAAGGAATGCATTAAGGTTGGCCAGCAGAGGGCAGCCTTTGATAAGCTTTCGTCTAAAGGCCTTTCAATCCAAAAGCAAACCCTCTTGGTACCACATAAACCCTTGGATTTCTTTATACCTTTTTGGTGGCCATCAAAGTGTTTGTGTGGTTGGAAAGAAACATTTTCTATTTCAGGCATGTCAGAATCAAGCACAACAAATCATATATAACGAAAAGAAAAAATGCTGGAAAAACTCAGCAGGTTCTAACAGCATCTGTGGAGAGAAAGACAGGGTTAACGTTTCGAGTCCGTATGACTCTTCTTCAGAGCTAAGAGCTAAGCAAATCATATGCTATATCAAAGTAAAATTCTCTGCTGCCTGAATGACAGGCCTCAGCCTCAAACTCTGCGGATGGTTCTCTGGTATTTTTTGCACTTCTCACATCAATGGATGTTAGACTGTCAGAGTAACATCGCTTGATTGGAACCTTGATCCTAGAACTGGAAGACTAGTGTTTAATCCCTGAGTTTCCCTGAAATTGTTTTGTAAAATTAAGGCTAAAAGCAAGGAAGGATGATAAATTACATACCCTTGGATTGCATCAATGTCCAGGGGTCAGACATTTTGCCCCAGGTCGGAGGCTAATTGAGAAGAATCCTAAGAAAAATTAAGACGAAGGCAAGGAAGGCAGAAAGCAAGAAAAAACAAGACTTCAAGTTAGACATTAGGATTAAAGACTGAGGGCAGAATTTTGCCCTTAATGGGCGGGCGGGCCCAACCGACTCGGCGGCGGTGGGCAGGCAGCCGATTGCCTCCGCAGAAACGGGCCCCACCGCCATTTTAAGTGGGCGGGCCACCCGACGGGAAACTATGCGCTTCCTGTGCGGGTGGAGGCGGGGGGTGGGGCGTGGATTCCCCACAAATGCTGCCTCAGGGAAATCGCCGAAACTCTGTGCAACTCTAAAAATAGACAAATTTAAAAATCAGTAACATGTCCCCCTCATGTGAAAATGTCACACGAGATGGGACATGTTAGTGAAGTACACAAAATCTTTACTAAAAGTTTTTAAACCCGCTCTCGAACCTCATCCCGCCACTGGATAAGGTTTGTAAAAAAAATCACTTACCCGCCTGCCCGTTGGGCCCGTGCGCCGACCCAAAGTTCGCACGGGCCCCTCAAAATCCTGGTAGATTGGTGAGTTAATGGCCTTAACAAGGCCTTTAATTAATGGCGGGCGCGCGTCCCGCTGCATAGCGCACCTGCCAACCGAAATATCACGATGCCACGCACTGACGTCGGGATGCTCGCGCGACATTTTAAGCGCTGGTGTGCGGACTCCGCCACTCGCACATCAGCCAGAAGATTCTGCCCTGAGTCTGCAAAGTTCAGCTCCCATAGCAGCAAGTTTTAGGGCTATGGGAGTTGGGAGATGAAAAATAAATGGTGCATTCCATTCTTGATGGCCCCTGATAGCCCACACCAATTATCATGTCTTGAAGAGTGATGGTGCAGGCATCTGGAAACAAGAAGAATGGACAGATTGTGCTGTCCATCAGTGTCCAATGGTGATTTGGTGCCTGACCTGCTATCGTGGAACTCGCACATTTATGCCCTCTCTTAAACACACAGCTAAACATGAATTCAACAACACGAGAGACCTCCCAGCAGCACTTTTGAAAGGATCACCATTCAAATTTCAGGCCAGGTACTTATGACTTTTTGTTTGCCGCTCCAGTGTTAGTTAGTTTTGTGAACTGTATTGTTGGCAGAGTTGTCCTTTCAGTCAGCAGGGGTGGTCTGGAGTTTTGGAAGGAGTGTTGAGGGTTTGGAGGGTCTCTGAGTTTACCATCTGCTTCAGTCATGGGGGCTATAGCTTTAGTTCCTGTTGGGCTGCAGCATGATAGGGAGATGGAGCAGAGAAAGCAGAGAGTAAAAGCTGTTTGGCAGAGGAAGGAAGGGGGGCTCTCAGCAGAATGCTTAGCCTGCCTCAGGTCTGCAGAGAGCACGTCTAGCTCCACCTCAGCCAGTGCTTGTGCTGGCTGCTATTCACCAAGGAGCTGATCTCAGAATTGCACCACCGTCTCGATCCTTACCTGCAGCTACAGAGCAGAGTGTGGGCAGCTTTGTCACTGCTGCCAAGTTCACCATGATCTCTGCTTTCAACAACGGCAGACCCTCCCAGCTTGGAGCAGGCAACCTCGCCAACAGCTTACCCCTTGCCACGCATCACTGTATCCGGGAGGTCACTCAGGCCCCGTACACCAGGAGCGGGGCCTTCACTCTTTTCTCTGTAAGCAGAGAGAAGCAGCAGAAGCGGGTATGTGACTTTGCCAGGATAGTGAACTTCCCTTTTGTCGGGTGCCATCCATTGCAGACACAATGTGCCACATCTCAATGGAGTGATGGACTGCAGCTGCAAAGGGCTCCATTCCCTGAACCTGCAGTTTGTGAGCAGACACGCTGAGAACAGTATGTTGGTGGATTCCCACAGTCCTGGCAGCAGTCAGGATGATTTCATCCTGCACCAAGCCGCTGCTTCCACCATCTTTGAGCCACCACTTCGAACCGGATGTTTGCTGCTCGGTGACAAGGGCTATCCACTCTACACGTGGCTAATGACTCCTCTCCGTCATCCAACCGGATATGGACATTCAATGAGAGCCATGTTGCAAGTAGAGCCATCGTGGAGCAGACCACGGCATCTTAAAACAACAGTTTCGCTACCTGGGCTGCTGAGAGGGGTTGCCCTCTATTACTTACCAGGGCACGTCTTGTTTCTGGTGACTGTTGCAGTCTGGCAAGGATTGCTACTTTACTACCAGGTCCTCAGAACACCTCAGGAGGAGGAGGGAAAGCAACAAGGGAGGAGGCATTCAGGTCATCGTCACTCTGGATGCACTCTTCATCAGACTCTGGTTCTCCCATTCTCCTGAAAAAATCTCCATTGCTCCACACTTCCCCACATTTCCATCCCTCTGTTACAGAGCATCACATAGTTCTCTTGGTCAAGATCCTGAACTAAAAGACACCACAAGCCAACTATTCATACCATTTTTATCTAAAAACACTTCCAATAATACATACGATACTCAGCTATTCACCCTGTGCTCTCTGTTAGTGCCTGTCTTCCTGGTGCCTTTCCTCCTCTGTAGTGCTACCCCAGTGGCAAAAGCCTGGTTGTTGGGAAGTCTGCTGACTCTCTATGTGGAAGACTGCAGATATCCTTGCAAGACACCCTCGAGCAGCTCCAGGCCTTCAGGACTCAGCTTTGGACTGTGCCACCCGGGCACTGGTGACAGCAGTGTGGGATAGCTGGTAAAAGGCGATTCCAAAGGCACTGATAGATTGGCAGTGGTGGGAGTACAAACGCTGTCTTCCAGAGGGAGGACAGCAGGTGTGTGGAGCCTGGAGTCACTGCCACTCTCCCGGGCTGGTGCCTCAGCAATACTGGTAATCTGCTGAAGTACAGGTTGCTGGACTGCTCTGAGACCCTGAAAGCGCTTTTGAGCGTTGGTGGCCACAGCCATGAAGGCAGCATTCTGAGCCTTCTTGGCACCAAGCTGAGATTATATGGCAGCAAGCAGAGGTCTCATGACTTCAGCCTGAGTTCCCACTAGAGCACACAGGTGCTCGAGTACCTCCTGCTTGTGTTGCAATGGCAGCTGAGACTTTGGGCATCAGACACTGCTTCAAAGCTGGGCCTGCAAGTCTTCTTATGGAGTTGACCATCCACCTCCATGCAGGAAATGACAGGCTCTAAGCTCTGCGTGAAACACCATGCCAAGTTCGGACTGGGCTCATCCGTGCTCCTTGATGGTGACTGCAAAATCTCTGGCATGCCTGCCAGTGCTCCAAGCATTTCTTTGTGCGAGACCATTAGCCATCTCATTGAAGTCCTCATCTAAATCTTCCGCAGCAGAACTCATCCACTGTCTCCCCCTCCGTTTAGTTGGCACTCACTCTACCCTTTCTCATGGCCTTGCTGCAGCTCACTCATCCCGGTGACTCACTACATGCAGATCCTGCCTCGCCGCGATCTCCTAAGGCTGTATGGAAGGCTAGGATTTTCCACCATTGTTGGCAGCGGGCATCATGGGGGGTGGGGTGGGCAATATGGCGGGAAGGCCAAAAATCTGTTTTACGGCATCGTGAAACCAGTTTGCGATCGTCCGCTCTGCCCATCAACCGTCCAATGTCGGGAACATAATTTTGAAGCCTTTGCATCTCATCATCTTGCCCAGCGGAATCATCTCCCCACCTTGAATTTACCTCTTACATCAGTGTGATTTCATGAAGGCGCGATTCACCCCAGCATTTAAAAGGCATGCATCTGGCGAGCTGAACTTCGAGGGGAACCCACAGGTGAGTGCACACTAACATTGTGCAGCACTCGCGAGGGTCACTTGTTTGACTTCGAGGGAGGGGCGCCGCACATTCATGCGTGGGCAGAGGCAAGTTGCCAGTCGCTTTTTCCCCGGCTGGCCGACAGTGCAGTGCTGGGGCAAGAGCTGCACTGTGTTAGGGGTGAGTTTGGCAGGGTGGGGGCAGGGCAGCTTGGTCTGATGGTAGTGCACAAGCACATGCGGGGGTGGGGTGGGGTGGGGAGGGAAACAGCCAGGAATTAGGGAAACCTTGTATAAAGTGAGCATTCTTCCGAGGATGAGAAAATTCAGGCGCAGCCACATTGACATGTGTGGAGTCGAGTCTCTAGCTTCTCTGCCCACTCAGGCAACACAGAGGCGTGAAAGTGCCACCAAGTGCTCCAGAGCTTTTCACACTCGGGCACAGACTGCAAACTCATGAGCATTTTAGTGGACTGCAGAACAGTTGGATGACTGGGCACATTGTACAATCTCCTTGCTAAATCTGGCCATGGAGCAGTCACTGCTGGAGGTACTCACAGCCCCTTGCAATGTCATCTTCCTAGTTTGGGCCAGTCTCCCCTATGGTTCAAGCTAACAGTGCGGCCTTGCAGTGCGGGTTAGGAGAATGCCTGTGCCTGAGCTGAGAGCACAGCCTGCACTCCAATGGACAAAGCTGCCGCCAATCGGTCAGGTAGAGTGGGGCAGAGTTGTGCTTGGTTTCGGGCAGCCATGCAGTGCACTAAACTTTGGCCATCCAAGTGGTGGCCAGAACTCACTGGGATGTGTTAAGGGGCTTGAGATGGATCCGGAGCCACATAAATAACCATGAGCAGCCCCTAGGAGGCCAGTGCAAACCCATATATCTCTCTCTTTCACACTGCAGGTGGAGTACATCAGGAGCATGGAGCCTGGTGACCTAGCTGGTCACGTCATGGCTTTCAGGGAGTGGAGACAAAGGAGAAGTGAGCAACAGAGGCACCTGGCTGCACAGAGGGAGGAGCAGCACCCTGAAGGGGCGGCTGGTGCTCCACCACATGTTGCTGAAGAGCCATTGTGAACCATCGTGGGTCAGTGCCTAGCTAGACCCAGGGTCTATAGATGGCACTTGTCATTCATGCAGATGACTGAGAACCAGTGTCGCCAAAGACTGTGCATGTCCAGGGAACTGGTTTGTCACATCTGCCAGCTACTGCAGGATTTGGTGTCACGGGGAAATGGAGGGCATCCACTGCCAATGGCCATGAAAGTGACCGCGGTGCTCAATTTTTATGCCAGTGGCTCCTTCCAGGGTTCCACAGGAGACCTCTGCAGGATCCACACACAAATGCATCCAGGGGGTCACAGATGCCATATTTGCAAAGGCACACAACTTTATTCATTTTGCCCAGAATCAGGAAAGCCAGGAAGCAAGAGCGCTGGGATTTGTGCAGATCTCAGGTTTCCCACAGGGTGCCATCGACTGCACTCATGTGACACTTAGATCTCCGTGGCAACAACTGGTCAACTACATCAACCGCAAGGGATTCCATTTGCTGAATGTACACCTGATGTGCGACCACCAGAAACGCATCCTGCAGGTCCGCGCACAGTTTCCAGAGAGTGTCCATGGCTCCTACATTCTCAGTCAGTCACAGATCCCTGACATCTTCCAGGGTCCACAGAGGCTGCAGGGATGGCTCCTCGGGGACAAGAGGCCGTGGCTGATGACACCTGTGCGATGGCCTCAGACTGCAGCAGAGAGATGCTATGATGTGGCTCATGCAGCAGTTCGCAACTTGGCGCAAGAGACCATCGGGATGCTGAACATGTGGTTCTGATGCCTGGTCCGGTCTGGTGGAGCCCTGCAATACAGTCCCCGGACGGTGTCACGCATCGTCGTCCTCTGCTGCGCCCTTTACAACCTGGCACTGCAACGGGGTGAGGAGCTGGCTGAGGAGGAGATGGAGGAGCTGCATGTCTCCTCCGATTAGGAGGATGTCGATGGGGATGAGGACGATGATATCTTTGAAGGTGAGGATGACGGCAATGAGGCTATCGCATTGTCCAGATGAGGCAGGTGCGCTTAGGAGGCACTCAAAGTTGCTAGTTTCTTGGAAGTGATGATGACATGCAGTGAGGAGACACCATAGATCCTCACACTGCATCTGTGAATGTTTGACTCCTGTCTGGCTGATGGTAGCACGAATATCCTCTGTGATAAGGCTCCTGTCATGGAGGCACAGCGGAAGACCATTGTTCCTGCATTCCAGGAGGATGATGATGACGTGCAGTGGGGACACTCCATAGATCCTCACACAGCTTATGGGAATGTCTGACTCCTGTCTGGCTGATGGCAGCTCGCTTGGTCTCTGTGAACAGGGTCATATCATGGAAATGCAACGGGGAAACTTTAACTTCTCCTGATCCTATGGCATCCTTTGTGAGGCGAACCCTTCATGACCCCACTGTCACTGGACACAGATGCTGACAAGTTGGGGGGCCAGCTGCATCTCAAAGATGCTGGGAGCACACAGAGAGAATGTTGGAACTCTGTACTGCCGGCCCAGGACATTCTGGCAGCAATGACAAGCACCATCGAGGTGCAGGCATGACTGATGTGACCAGTGACAGTGAAAGCACACTATCAGTTTGCTGGGAAGGCTGCACAAAGCACAGGAAGAGGCCCTGGATTGAGACACCTGCCTTTATTTTGTGCAGGAACCAAGCTTTCACTTCAGACTGACACAAACACTGCTCATCTTAACAAGGAGCCAAAGACAGGATGACATTGTTGGGAGTTTATTTGCAATAAGCAACATTATGTACAAGTGATTAACATCCATGCCCACACGGTGAAACTACATCTGCTTGACCTTCCTAACCCTGCCACTATGTCTTGGTGCTCCCCCAACATCCACAGCGGAGATGGAGGCAGCCTGCTGACAGGTCTGTGATGACCTTGACAGGCATCCTCTGGAAGGCCGAGACTTGGAGGGCTGTGGCCAGCTTTCGGAGTCCTGCTGTGTAACAGTGGCACCCTCCTCAGCCTGTGGATATGGAGCTGCTGAGGTCACAGGGAGAGGCGATTCAGATGGGCCGGACACTCCCAGAGTCACCTGGATGAATGGGCCCGGAGTGTGCACCTGCTGATCCCCTCCTCCCTATGCGTGCCCGGGAGCCCCTGGCTGACTCCTTGAGGAGAAGGGTAAGCTGGAGTGAGATCGAGTTGCCGTGCTCCCCTCTCACATACACACTGTTGGAGGTCAACTATGGCATCAGTGATGGAGTTAAGCCCACATAGCAGTGCTGGAGCGACATCCTGGACCAAGGTCACCATGGCGGTCCCCATCCTACCAGTGTTGACCTTGGCATGTTGGCATGCCGGTGCTACCACCTCAATAGAAGATGGCACCTGAAGATACATTTATTGTCCTTGACATCTCGTGTGGGACCAGTGAACTTTTCTGACAGTGTATCCAGGTCTTTGGGACCACAATCCTGGCATCGACCCCAGTGGTTATCTGCTACCATTCCTACCTCAGTGCTTGCCTGGAGGGTCTCAAATTCCCCACCTCCTCCCATACCCCCCTCCACCCCCACTTCACCCCTTTAAATCACACTGCGATTTCAACACTCTCCGATGCTGTGACTCCATGTGCTCTGACCAAAATGTTGAGGGTCTCTCATTACATGTATCGTGATTTGATGCTGTTCACCACGTCATACCTGTCCTTAATCTTGCTTCCACACTGTCTGACTGCCGCTGAGCACCATGTCGTGTTGTCACAATCACTCACCAGTCACCAAGCTCCCTCCTTCTTTCTACTTCCTGCAATAAGGCCCCCAGCACAGCATCTGAACCTGGGAGCCCTCCCTCTGCTCTGCTGTTCCATTACTTGGGGTTCTTCCTTCTCAAAGATTCTTCCGCAGTCACATCCAGCAACTGCAGCAGCCAGAACACATCTTCCCTTTCAGAATCGCAGGCTTACTTTAAGAGTTGCAGGGTCACTTTAATTGGTGCTAGGCTCACACAAACTTGGGCCCCACTACTGAGAGTGCAACAATGAGCAGTGGGCTTAGTGTTGAGATGCACACCCAATCATGGAGATGATCAGGCAGCATGATGTTTGCAAGCTGCCTCTAGCACTTCAATTAGGTTCAGGATAATCACACATCACCATCCCAACTCACGCTTAGGCCTCAGGCCAAAGACTGGGAAACCTTCTGATAAGACAAGGGAAAACAGTAGGAAATTTGTGCAGCACCAGCTAAGAAATCAATTTAGAGATCTAGCACTGAGTGATTAAGTAAATGCTGGAATAATAGAATAACATACGCTATTCTGTATGATATCCTGGAGCATCTGCCACATGGAGAAAAGTTATTTGTCTGAGGGACATTAATGAAAGAGTTGGATCAGGCAGAGTTTCATGCAAATGTGCCACAGTCATCATGGCATTGGCAAGATGAATGAAAACGGATAGTGTTGTAATATGCATTTAGGGAACAGAAGCATAACATCATTAGAAGGGAAGTGTGTCATGTGATCCAGTCTTAGTTTCACTTCTGCCTGTGAGCAGAACATAGCACAGTTCTGATGTCTTCAAGCTCTCTATCCATGTATATCTGTTTTCATGTGCCTAGTCTAAATACTGAACCCATAATGTGTTTACCCAATTCCTTATGAGTAATTGGTGCCTTTATATCATTATAACAACACAACATGGTGCTCAAATCATGCTACATGGCATGAGAAGACATTCAATGTTTTGGTCAGACCACATGGAGTCGCAGTGTCAGACAGTGTTGAAATTGTAATGTTGTGCCTGCACAGGAAAGCTTTGAAGACACAGTGCCAGGATAGTGCTCAACTAAAGAGCGGGTAAACAGCTGGATCCCTCGTGATGAGATTGCAGCACATAGTCTGTCAGTCCCATGAGTGGGACAGTGCATCACGAGGACCAGCACCAGGTTAGCTCAGTTGGGAAAGGCGAGTGACCAGGGTGTGGACCAGATCAATAGCGAGCAAGGGAGAGTCAAGCCAAAAAAAACCATCATAAAAACCGGGCCAGAGAAAGTTGGGGCTTCGGAAAAGTGTGCAAAAGTGGCTACAGTGACAATCATCCCAGGTACTACAGAAGAAGGAAGGTCAAAGGGATATTGGCAAAATGTCCATAAAATTCTGCAGTCTGAATTGGGATGCAGTTGACCTACTATCTGAATTCACAATGTTTGAACAGTGTACAGATCTATGTTTTCTTGATTCAGGTGTGTCTGAACCAGACAAGCAAACCATAAAAATTTGCCTAACAATTGGGAATGAAAGTTTACACGGGCTGAACAAGTCAGGATTAACAACAGAAGAGCTAAAGGATCCCCTAAAGATGTGGACTACATTGGAAGACAGGTTCAGAATCAGGTTCAACTTCCGTATTCATCGGCTAGAGTTCATGTCATTTTGACAACAGCCTATAGAATCCATTGACCACTTTGTCAGCAGATACAGAGAAAAGTGTACGTACTGTGATTTTTCAAAAGCAGAGCTAGCAGACAGAGTTGTTGAGTTGGTGATCGCATCCACTCCCAAGTAAGCATTCTAGAAATATCTGTTAGACAAGCCCAAAACATATAGCATCAAAGAGCTACTCAATGATGGACATAATTACGAAGCGATCCTCGCAGGTTGATGAAGCTTACAGGTCCTAAGTACAATCCCAATTGTTGACGTACTCACTAGTACGTGAAGAAGGCTGAGAAGAGATTAGATAGAGATGTTCAAAATCATGAGGGGACTGGTCAGGGTAGATAGGGAGAAGCTGTTCCTGCTTGTCAAAGGATGAAGAACGAGAAGGCACAGATTTAAAGTGATTTGCAAAAGAACTAAATGTGACGTGAGAAAAACCTTTTTCACATGAATGGTTCGGGTCTGGAATGCACTGCCTGGGAGTGTGGCAGGTTCAATCGAGGCATTCAAGAGGTCATTGGGTGATTATTTGAATAGAAACAATGTGCAGGGGTACGGAGAAAAGGTAGGGCAATGGCACTAGGTCATAATGTTCATTTGGAGAGTCGGTGCAGACCTGATGAGCCAAATAACCTCCTCTCATGCCGTTAAAATTCTGTGATTCTGTGAACACCCAAACCTAGCAACTCAGGTAGAAGGTGTGGCCTTCTGCATGCATTGAGGAAATGCCCAGCTTTCCAGCAATTCTGCAAGGTATGTGGCAGAAAGGGCCATTGGCAGTGGCAGTGCAATAGAACAAAGGCTGATGCAGCTACAAGGAGCCGTACACTGATCCAAACAGACTGTACACAACGGGTACCTTCAAGCGGTAAGAATGACCATCCTGTATCCCATCAGAAACATATACATGAGGTGATTGACAAACCACAAAATGACAATGACGTGCATGACGGGTCGAAGAGCAGTGGACATATGTTTCACACTGTCAATCTCATAGAAAATACTCGAAGGAAGTGTGTCATGTGATCCAGTCTTAGTTTCACTTTTGTCTGTGAGCAGAGCACAGCACAGCTCTGATGTCTTTAAGCTCTCTACCCATGTTTATCTGTCCTCATGTGCCTAATCTAAATAAATGAACTCACAATGTGTTTACCCAATTCCTTATGAATGACTGGTGCCATTGTATGAGTAGAACAACACAACAGCTCTTGGAGCTTGGTGCACGGCATGGGCTTTGCGGTACCAACACCTTTTTCCAGGGCAGACATTGGCACAAGGTGTCATGTTGCCACCTGAGATCTGGCCACTAACACCAACTTGACCTGATAATTACCAGAAGATGTGATCTATCTAGCGTTCTTTACACCAGCACCTATCACAGTGCAGATTGCAATACTGATCACAGACTTGTCAGGGGCAGGGTGAAGGCGTAACCATGGAGAGTAGACAAGTCCAAACACAATGTCCTGCCATGCACCAACATTCCATGCAGAAGGGGTGGTGACAAATGCTAGAAGTTCTCAGAAGCTCTTGGTCAGTCCCTCCTACCTGAGGGCTCTCCAGATAATGCTGATGAAGCATGAAAGCCTCTGTTGTCAATCAACTACAAAGCTGGAGTAACCACATTTGTCAAAGTAACAGGAACAAAGATTGGTTTGAGACCCACCTTGCAGAAATGACTCCTGTCATTGAAGCAAAGAGTGCAGCTGACTTGGCTTGCAATCTGTCTCCTAACTCTAAGGCAAGTGACAATGCTAGCCAAGGCAGTCATGCAGAAGAAAGCAAGGTACGGTGCTAACAAGCATTGGATCAATCTATGCGAGGAAATACAGACTGCTTGTGACAATGGTAACCTTCGCTCTATGTATAACGGTCTGAAAAGAGCATTCAGCCCCACCATCAACAAAGTTGCCCTTTTGAAATCACAGATGGGGAAGTATTCACTGACAGGAAGAAATAAATGGCCTATTGGATAGAGCACTTCCCCGGGCTATACTCAATGAGACGGATATCTCTCTGCCAGTACTTGATGATCTTCTGCAGCTACATGTCATGTATGAGCTTGATGTAGAACCCTTATGACTTAACGTGAAAAAGGTCATTGACACCCTAGCAGCAAGTAAAACACCTGGAAAGGGCGGAGCACCAGTTGAGCTGCTCAAGTATGGAAACACCCAATTGCTACCATACCTCCACGACCTCCTCCTCTGTTGCTGGACAGAAAGCTCCATATCACAGGATATGCGTGACATAAACATTCTTCACCTTATACAAAAAGAAAAGCGATTGAGGAGATTGTAACAACTACTGGGGCATCTCACGCCTCAGCATCACTGGAAAAGCCTTTTCAGAGTCATTCTAATGAGGCTCCACCAACTAGCCATCAGAATGTACCCGGGGGCACAATGTGACTTCAGAGCAGGCAGACCCCAGGTAGATATGATCTTCTCCCTACATCAGTTTGAAGAGAAGTGCATAGAGCAGCAAACACAACTCTGCATTTCTTTTGTGGATCTCACAAAAGCATTTGACATCATGAGCAGGATGGGCCAGATATGAGGAAAGTTAGCTGCCAAAGACCAAAGAACAAAGAAAAGTACAGCACAGGAACAGGCCCTTCGGCCCTCCAAGCCTGCGCCGATCATATTGCCTGTCAAACTAAAACATTTTGCACTTCCGGGGTCCGTATCCTTCTATTCCCATCCTATTCATGTATTTGTCAAGCTGCCTCTTAAATACCACTATCGTACCTGCTTCCACCATCTCCTCTGGCAGCGAATTCCAGACACTCACTACCCTCTACATAAAAAACTTGCCCCACACGTCTCCTCTAAAGTTTTATCCTCTTACCTTAAACCTATGTCCCCTAATAATTGACTCTTCCACCCTGGGAGAAAGCTTCTGACTATCTACTCTGACCATGCCACTCATAATTTTGTAAACTTCTATCAAGTTACCCCTCAATCTCCATCGCTCTAGTGAGAACAATCCGAGTTTCTCCAACCTCTCCTCATAGCTAATAACCTCCAGACCAGGCAGCATCCTGGCAAACCTCCTCTGCACTCTCTCCAATGCCTCCATATCCTTCTGGTAATGTGGCGACCGGAATTGCACGCAATATTCCAAGTGTGGCCTAACCAAGGTTCTATACAGCTGCAGCATGACTTCCCAGCTTTTATACTCAATACCCCTGCTGATGAAGGCAAGCATGCCATATGCCTTCCTGACTACCTTATTCACCTGGGTTGCCACTTTTAGTGACCTGTGGACCTGTACACCCAGATCCCTCTGCCCGTCAATGCACTTAAGGGTTCTGCCATTTACTGTATAATTCCTACCTGTATTAGACCTTCCAAAATGCATTACCTCGCATTTGTCCGGATTAAACTCCATCTGCCATTTCTCCGCCCAAGTCTCCAACCGATCTATATCCCGTTGTATCCTTTGACAATCCTCTTCACTATCTGCAACTCCTCCAACCTTAGTGTCATCTGCAAACTTACTAATTAGCCCAGTTACATTTTCCTCCAAATCATTTACGTATACTACAAACAGCAAAGGTCCCAGCACTGATCCCTGTGGAACACCACTATTCACAGCTCTCCATTCAGAAAGGCACCCTTCCACTGCTACCCTCTGTCTTCTATGACCAAGCCAATTCTGTATCCATATTGCCAGCTCACCTCTGATCCCGTGTGATTTTACCTTCTGTACCTGTCTGCCATGAGGGACCTTGTCAAAGACCTTACTGAAATCCATGTAGATAACATCCACTGCCCTTCCATCGTCAATCATCTTTGTCACTTCCTCGAAAAACTCAATCAAGTTAGTGAGATACGACCTCCCCTTCACAAAACCATGCTGCCTCTCACTAAAATGCCCATTTGCTTCCAAATGGTAGTAAATCCTGTCACAAAGAATCTTCTCCAATAATCTCCCTACCACTGACATAAGGCTCACCGGCCTGTAATTTCCTGGATTATCCCTGCTACCCTTCTTAAACAATGGAACAACATTGGCCATTCTCCAGTCCTCTGGGATCTCTCACCCGTAGCCAGTGAGGATACAAAGATTTCTGTCAAGGCCCCAGCAATCTCCTCCCTTGTCTCCATCAGTACTCTGGGGTAGATCCCATGTGGCCCTGGGGACTTATCCACCTTAATATTCTTCAAGACGCCTAACACCTCCTCTTTTTTGATCTCAACATGATCCAGGCTATCTACACACTCTTCCCTAGACAAATCGACCGCTAAGTCCTTCTTTTTGGTGAATACTGATGAGAACCTCTCATTTAGTATCTCTCCCATTTCTTCCGGCTCCACACACAGATTCATACCTCAATCCCAGATTGGGCCTACCCTTTCCCTTGCTTTTTACATATGTATAAAAGGCCTTGGGATTTTCCTTAATCCTTGTTGCCAATGACTTTTCATGACCCCTTTTAGCCCTCCTGACTCCTTGCTTAAGTTTCTTCCTACTTTCTTTATGTTCTCCACGGGCTTCATCTGTTCCCAGCCTTCTAGCCCTTACGGATGCTTCCCTTTCCTTTTTGGCTAATCTCTGTCTTCTCATGCTTCGCAATCTCATATGGTCTTTCCATGATAACATGCACAGCACCATTCAGTTCGACGGCTTCACCTCTGACAGTTTTGATAGTAGAAATGGGATGAAACATGGCTACGTCTTAGCCCTTTTTCTCTGACCACTTGGCCTATGCTTTCCTTGCTGACATGGAAGGTGTATACCTCCACACACGGTGAGGTAAGAGTGACTGCCCTTGACCCAAGGCAGCATTTGACTGAGTATGGCACTAAGGAGCCCCAGCAAAACTGGAGTCAATGGGAATCAGGGGAAAAACTCTTCACTGGTTGGAGTCATACCTAGCACAAAGGAATATGGTTGTAGCTGGTGGAGGTCAATCATCTCACTTCCAGGACATCACTGCAGGAGTTCATTAGGGTAGTGTCCTAGACCCAACCATCTTCAGCTGCTTCTTCAATGACCTGCCTTCCATCACCAGGTCAGAAGTGGGGATGTTCGCTGATGATTGTGCAAAATTCAGAACCATTTGCAATTCCTCAGATACTGAAACAGTCCATATCCAAATGCAGCAAGACCTGGACAATATCCAGGTTTGGGCTGACAAGTGGCAAGTAACATTCATGCCACACAAGTGCTAGGCAATGACCATCCCCAACAAGAGAGAATCTAACCATCGCCTCTTGACATTCATTGGCATTACCATCACCAAAACCCTCATTATCAACATCCTGGGGGTTACCATTGACCAGAAACTGAACTGGACTAGTCATATAAATGCTGTGGCTACACGAGCAGGTCAGAGGCTAGGAATCCTGTGGCGAGTAACTCACCTCCTGACTCCCCAAAGCCTGTCCATGATCTACAAGGCACAAGTCAGGAGTGAGATGAATACTCTTTACTTGCCTGGATGACTGGAGCTCCAACAACACTCAAGAAGCTTCACACCATCCAGGATAAAGCATCCGGCTTGATTGCCACCCCATCCACAACCATTCATTCCCTCTACCGCTGATGCATAGTAGCAGCAGTGTGTACCATCTATAAAATGCGCTGCAGAAGCTCACCAAGGCTCCTTAGACAACACGTTCCAAACCCACGAACACTACCATCAAGAAGGACAAGGGCAGCAGATGCACAGTAACACCACCACCTGGAAGCTCCCCTCCAAGTCACTCATCCTGACTTGGAAATAAATCACCGTTTCTTCATTGTTGTTGGGTCAAAATCATGAAACTCCCTTCCCAATAGCACTGTGGGTGTACCTACACCACATGGACTGGAGCGGTTCAAGAAGGCAGTTCACCACCACCTTCTCAAGGGCACCTAGGGATGGGCAATAAATGCTGGCCCAGCCAGTGACGCCCACATCCCGTAAATGAATAAGAAAAAATGATCAGATGGGAAACTCCTCAATCTATCAAGACTGAAAGCCAAGGCAACAGTACAGCATGTCCTGGTCAGACAGCTCCTGTATGCTGATGATGCTGCAATTGTTGCCCAGACAGAAGACCAGCTCCAAAAGGCTCATGGATCATCTGTCCCATGCTTGTGTCATATTCTCCCTCAGCATCAGTCCAAGAAAACAGTAGTTATGGGACAGGGTGTTGTATCTCTTTGACAAGATTTAGCACCACATCCCTGGAAGCAGTCAACAAATTCTGCTATCTTGGATCTATGGCAACAGACACCTTATTTCTTGTCAAAGATCTCAGCACACACATTGGAAAGGTAGCCACCCACCTGACTAACAAAATTGGCATGGAAAAACAACAAACTGACCCATAGGATCAAGGTAATTATCTAGGTTCAACAACATTTAACTCTAATGTCTATGACACGGCCTTGGCATCACATGAAATGACAAAGTCACCAATGACGCAGTCCTTTCCAGGGCAAACATGCCAAGTGTGCCTAACGCTAATCAAGCAAAGAAGGCTTCACTAGCTTGGACATGTGTGCAGGATGGAAGATGGCCACATCCCAAAGGTATGCTAAATGGGAAGGTAGACTGTGCCAAGGGACCAGCAGGGAGCCTAAAACTCTGATTCAAAGGTGCTGTCAAAAGAGACCTGAAAGCCGTAAACATCAGTCCTGGCAAATGGGAAACTCTAGCTGACAATGAATGCAAATCGTGCCACCAGCTGTGGGCAGGAGTCCACCAAAACAACAACACGTAGATTCAGAAGATCCAAAGAAGTCTCCAGCCCTGCAAACAAGGCATCAGCAGAGACCATCCTGCAGCACTGATAAGGGACAACTTGATGTGAGGTACTTGTGACAGACTCTGCCTTTCCAGAATCAGCTTGTTCGGCCATCAAAAGAAATGCAGTAGATGAGATCACCTGACCTCACCAAATTCTGAGGGTGCATTCCCATCATCTCTCAGAGAGACAAGGATGCCGATCAATGGAATAATAGAATTTAATAACACAGAAAGTTGCTAATCAGCCAATCATGACTACATCGGCTCTGTAAAGGAGCTCTCCAATTAATCTCCGCCTTATTCTTTCCCTTGCAATTCTTTTCCCCTTCAAGTATATTCAATTTTGTTTTGAAAGTTATTATTCACACTGCTTCCATGTCCTTTTGAACAGTGCATGCTAGATCATAACAACTCACTGCATAAACAAAATTCTCCTCATCTCCCCTCCTGTCATTTTTCCAATTATATTTACTCTGTGTCTTCTGGTTACTGCCTCTCCCAACAGTGGGAACAGTTTATTTACGCTATCAGAACTCTTGATTATTTTAAGCCCCTCTATTAAATCTCCCCTTAACCTTCTCTGCTTTAATGAGAACAAACCCAACTCCTATAATCTCTCCACATAATTGAAATCCCTCCAAATTGGTGACATTCCAGTAAATCTCTGTACCCTTGCCAATGCCTTAACTTACTACCTAAAGTTTAGTGCACAGAATTTGACACAATACTCCAACAGACTCCTGTCCAGTAGTTTATAAAGGATTAACATAACTTACTTGCTGTTGTACCCTTTGCCTCTATTTATAAAGTCAAGGACCCCCTAAGTTTTTTTTAAACAGCTTTATCAACTTGTCCTGCTAGCTTCAGGATAAGGAACAATAAGGATGTCAAGATAATCATGGAGGACTTATTGAAAGCATAACCTGGATATTGTTGATATTGTAAGGAAAGAGATGGGATCAGACCATTGTTAAAGAAGATTTAATTTGCACTCTTTCCTGCAACAATTTCCAGACCTAAAGTTTTGAGCCTTTCTACGAACACTATAGACTTAAATTGAAAGTATATAATTATATTAATTTTTGGGAGCCCTACTGTTGGGAGGAAGGAGGTGGCACAGTGGAGATTTACTAAGATGATATCAAAGATGTGAATCTTAAGTTTTATAGAAACAGCAACTATTTTCACCGGAATGCAGAAGATTAAGAGAAGATCTGATAGAAATGTTTAAAATTATGAGGGGCTTTGATAAAAATAAATATGGAAAAATATAATTTCCATTAGTTGATGAATCTGTAACTAAAGGGTATGAATCTGAGACCACCACCAAAAGGAAGTAGAGAGAGGGAGTTAAGGATATTTTGTTTTTAACACAGAGTGCTATCAAGAGTTTGAAATCTCTACCAGGAGCAATGGTGAAAACAGAATCTATAATAGCTTTCAAAAAGGAAGCTGACCATATAATTTTATGGGTATATGGAAAAGGACGAATGAATAGAATTTCTGCAAGGGTTTTTCAAGTCCCATATAATCCGAATTGACACCTCAATGCAATGCTGAGGGCATGCTGTACTGTCGTAGGTACGGTCTTTTGATTGTGATGTTAAGCTGTTAGTTCCCACAGTTGGGTGTAAAATAACCGATGGCACTTTTTTTGAAAATGACCAAAAGAATTCTTTGGTATCCTGGCCAATATTTATCCCTCAACCAACAACATTGAAAAAGATCACCTGGTCATTGTTGTGTTGCCGCTTCTGGAACCTTGCTCTCTTCAAGCTGGTCGCTGCATTTCCTGCATTGTAGTAGTAACTACACTTAAAAAAGGCAATTCTTTGGTTGTAAAGTGCTTTGGAAGCTTTTTTCTGGGGTTTTAGTGAATCTTCTGTCAAAGTCACAGAAGAACATCCATGGAGATTAATGACATAAGTGAATAGCCCATTCAGAAAGTCAACACACACATATACAGGATGGTTCTCAATCACTGCTGTAAAACTTAATGATTCTACTACTAATTATGTTGCATATAATTATAAGAGACTATACCAGTAAAATCTTTGAGTCTGAAATTCTGAAACAAAGCCAAATGTTTATGTTGTAATAAACTGAATCCAACTAAGGCTCTAAGACTAATATCGTCTCAGTTCTGTCATACTGAGTGCACATAAGGCACACACTCCAGTGCAAGTGATTCTGATAGACCCAGTTCATTCTTTTGTTTAAATCAGTGTTCCAGTGAGTTTCGTCACCTGTGTTTTGTCTTGCTTCTACCATACACTTTGCTATGTTCTGCATTTTAGAAATAACTTATTACCCCATGACACACTGATCTTTGCAAATAGTTTTTAAAATATATATCAGAAGGTAATTGCATACAATGTAGCTCAGCAGCTATGCCATGGTGCAGTCTGTTTCATCTATGTGGCCGGTACATGTAGACATCTGTATGTCATGCTAGCACTAATACTAAGCTGTGCAAGAACAAAGTACTTTTGGTATTAACCATACATAATAACACTGAATCATAATGTTATTTCCACATTTTCATATGCCAACTGATGAGTAACAGTAAATTAAACTATGCAATAGAATGGGATGTAACATGTGATAATGTACTTTTAATACGTTAGTATCCAGAAGTAACAGTATTTTAGAGCAAGTTCAGCCTCTAGGTTGTATAATGCCTCTATTGGCAGAAATCAGATACTACACACCACAGCGTATTTAATGTAGAATCCTGTATATTGGGGTTCTAAGGAATATTTCCTGCTGGTTCAAATCCAATATCAGTACAGTGGGAGCTTAAATCCTAGAGTTGAACATATATCAGCATGATGATACATTTAAAAGTATACCTGTTATTGATTTTCTAAATCCTTTGTTTAAGTCTTGTGCAATGGTCAGTTAAATGTAACATTTTGGATGAAACATGCTTACAAGGTTATCTTAAACACATTTTATAGCATTTTGTTATGAACGACTTCAGTATGTATGTCCAGTTCTCCAATCACTGATCCTTAGAGACTCAGCTGCAGCATTACATTACGAAAATAGTGTAGCTCAAAGCCTCCAGAATTCTATGAAAGATAAGTTTCAGTAACATCCATAAGTTCAGTAAATAAATCATGAATGCACTCATTCTCAAACAAACTATTCCACCCATAAGATCATAAGAAGTAGGAGCAGAAGTAGGCCATTCGACCCATCGAGTCCGCTCTGCCATTCAATGAGATCATGGCCAATTTGACAATCCTCCACTTTCCTGTCCCCACCACCCCACCAACCCTTGACTCCCTTACTGACCAAAAATCTGTCCATCTCAGCCATGAACACGCTCAACGACCCAGCCTCCACAGCCCTCTGTGGCAAAGAACTCCACATACCCACTGTCATGAAAATATAATAATTTTCATACTATAATTGTGATTTATTGTAAAGTTAGGTTACTAGTGGGGTTTGGATTAGTTTTTCTGTGTGAGGTTGTGTGTGGGAGTTTTAATTGAATTGCAGACAGCTAGTCTGGAGCTTTTGAGTTATCAGAAGAGAAGCTAGGTTTGAAATGCTAAACATGTAAACATGGCTGAAGTTTTAGAATGTGAGGTGTGGAGAACATTTGCATTTTTAAATAAACTGGAGCAGTGAATTTCAAAGAGATGGTAAGGTGTTACACGTAGCCATAAGAGGCTAAGCCAAAAAGTGTGCTTATTTTTCCCATAGATTATTGATGACATGAGCGCTATGAAAGACTTATATTATGGAAAAAGTAAAGTTGCAAAGACATAGTGGGACAATGGAATTTACATTAAAAAGGGAGAAACATGTATAAAGGAGCTGAGGTTATGTGAAAGGGAAAGTCATTCTAAGACCTAACAAGTGTGAAAGGCCTCTAGCCTCTAGATATCAGTTACTGTCAACAGGAACCGAAGCTAAGAAAATTTACAGTGACTATCACTGTCCAGGATATTGTGGGTTTTGCCTCAGTCTGTTGAAATGTATTTGTTTTTACTGTTGCCTTAACAGAGGTGTAACTAGGAGTCAGATTAGTTAGTGGAGTTAGGAGTTATTATAGTAGTAATTTGTAGACCTATGTATGTGCTTAAAATCATTTCTTTTATTAATACATTTTTAATTTAGTTTTGTAAAAAAAAAACCTCTAAGACTCGGTTGATCTATTACTACTGAATATAAGGCACGCATCTCAAAATAAAAATGCAAGTTGCAAAAACAGTTGTGGCAGCTGTTTCAAGTTTCCCTCTGGGATTTTAGCAGCTCAGCATTTACCATCTGCTGTGCCATAACATCCACTACCCTCTGAGAAAAGAAACTACCCCCCCATCTCCACCCCAAATGGAAGAACCCACCCCCCCAACTCTGAGACTATGCCCTCTGGTCCCAGACTCTCCCACAAGGGGAAATGACCTCTCAGCATTTACCCTGCCAAGCCTCCCAAGAACCTTATATACCTCAATAAGGTCTCCTCTCATTGTTCCAAACTCCAATGACTGCAGGCCCAATCTACTCAAACTCTCCTCACAAGAAAATCCCTCCTTACCCGGGATCAACCCAGTGAACCTTCTCTAGACCGTCACCAATGCCAATATATCCTTCCTTAGATAAGGGGACCAAAACTGTTCACAGTATTCTAGGTGTGGTCTAACTAGTGCCTTGTATAGTTTTAGGAATACTTCCCTATTTTTATACCCCATTCCCTTTGAAATATCCCTCACCTCTCTCCAAATATTAACACTGGGATATGTATGTTTTTTAAAAAGTTTCTAGAAAATATATTTTCAATGCATATACATTTATCAAGTGAAAATTCGTGAACGTGTTTCATTTTGTAACAGTAAATTGCTGATATTTTTGCTAAAATTATCAATACAATGCATTTCCCTTAATTCCTTTTGCAGTCCTTTTCTCTTCACATATCTCATAAATAAAACCTGATTCCAATCAAGAAGTTTAATGTAATTCAAAGGCTGACAGGTAATTAATTCTCCTCACACAAACCCCAAGTGTCAAATACTAATTGTGTAGATCAACCAGATCTACATCATGAGCTTTCCTTTAAAACATAATTTTGGTGAACTTCTTTTTCCCGTTTTAATCAAGGGGAAATAATGCCAGCGGTGTTACATTCTGGTACCGAACTGCAGTGTAACACACTACACATTAGGCATAAAACAGTTTAGACTCAGAATAAAAGTCTTTCTCTCTCTCTATCGCTCTCTGCTCTTCCAGATTAGTGTGCTTCTCATGGTTCAGGAATTTTTGAACATTTTTTCATAGAAAGGATTTCAAAATCAAAGTTACTTTTGAGTTTTTTAGACAAATTATAATTACACAAGTTTTTTAAAGATTTATCAACAAAATATAGGTAACATGCTATTTATAAATTGCCTTCCCTGGAAACTAAACAATAAGTAATCTGTTGTTTTGCCTAGGTAATTGAAGATCTCACACCCATTGTGTTGGAAAGTCCTTTAATCCCTATCTATCTGTTAAGGAGATTAAAAAAGTGACAAGGTGGTAGAGTATTTCCATCTGTGGCATATATCAGGCAGGTATTGGACAGGGCATCCACTTTGCCAATCAAATGATGATGGCGAAAGGCCTGATCAATTTTGCCCAATCAGCCTCATTAAACTATGGGCATAAGACTCCTTTTCACATCTGTTCTACACTGAATATGGTCCTGTGACACCATACTTTCCCCCAGCACTATCCATCTTTCTCTCCCTGCCTCACAAGCCTCTCTTCCAATCACATACCTCCATTATACCTCCTTTTGCGTACACTCACATACATGATACAGTCCATAAAACTGGCATGCATAACATTCTGCTTTTATTTTAGATAAAAGCAAAAAACTGCAGGTGCTGGAAATCGAAAACAAGAACAAAAATACCTGGAAAAACTCAGCAGGTCTAGCAGCATCTGTGGAAGGGAGCACAGTTAACGTTTCGAGTCCGCATGACTCTTCAACAGAACTAAGGAAAAATAGAAAAGGGGCGAAATATAAGCTGGTTTAGGGGGGGGGGTTGGGACAAGAGAGCTGGATAGAGGGCCGGTGATAGGTGGAGATAACCAAAAGATGTCACAGACAAAAGGATAAAGAGGTGTTGAAGGTGGTGATATTATCTAAAGGAATGTGCTAATTAAGGGTAGAAAGCAGGACAAGCAAGGTACAGATAGCCCTGGTGGGGGTGGGGTGGGGTGAAGGAATCGAAAAAGGCTAAAAGGTAGAGATAAAACAATGGATGGAATACATTTAAAAATAATGGAAATAGGTGGGAAAAGAAAAATCTATATAAATTATTGGAAAAAACAAAAAGGAGGGGGAAAAATCAGAAAGGGGGTGGGGATGGAGGAGAGAGTTCATGATCTAAAATTGTTGAACTCAATATTCAGTCCAAAAGGCTGTAAAGTACCGAGTCAAAGATGAGGTTCTGTTCCTCCAGTTTACATTGAGCTTCACTGGAACAATGCAGCAAGCCAAGTATGGACATGTGGGCATGAGAGCAGGGTGGAGTGTTGAAATGGCAAGCGACAGGGAGGTCTGGGTAATGCTTGCGGACAGAACCCACCCCACCCCCACTAGGGCTATCTGTACCTTGCTTGTCCTGCTTTCTACCCTTAATTAGCACATTCCTTTAGATAATATCATCACCTTCAACACCTCTTTGTCCTTTTGTCTGTGACATCTTTTGGTTATCTCCACCTATCACTGGCCCTCTATCCAGCTCTCTTGTCCCAACAGCCCCCCCCCACCTCCTTTAACCAGCTTATATTTCACCCCTTTTCTATTTTTCCTTAGTTCTGTTGAAGAGTCATGCGGACTCGAAACGTTAACTGTGCTCCCTTCCACAGATGCTGCTAGACCTGCTGAGTTTTCCAGGTATTTTTGTTTTTGTTTTCGATTTCCAGCATCCGCAGTTTTTTGCTTTTATCTTAGCATTTAATTGACTGCCACCTCTCTTCAAGGAATGCCTACCTTGAAGAAGTTTTGCTTTATCTCCGTCAGGATTTTTGTATCTCTCTTTTGCCTTGTTCACCTTCATTGCTTTCCATTTCTCTCCTGGTGTTTGACAAGGTGTTTATTAAAACCCGCATTCACAGCCATATTTCCTTTCTCAGTGACTGTCTCCGTCTCCGACTCACCCCACGTGGATTTCAACTGAAGTTCCATCCCTCATGTTTCGAACCCACCCAGGATTACAGGTATCTCCGGGACATACAACGCTCCTCGGACTGCTGTTCTCATCGCATTCTGACATCCACACTCAGTGCCATGCGCCGCCATATGAACACACTCGACCTCTCCCTCCAGCAGCACCGCCGCACCCTTTTTCAAAGCTGTGCGTACCCCCAGTTTCATTTTATTCTTCGTCTCATCCGATGCCTCAACAAGAAACTTTGTCTCTTTCTTTCAGGTGCAAAGGAACGTAAGCTCCAACAACTCATTGACACCAACACCCATCCAGGACCCTCCACCCATGCCTGCCCCTCTGTCCCCATCCCGTCTTCCAATCCCAGCCCCGGCCGTGTATTCACCATACCCCCTGACCTTCCCCTCTCCAACGCTGAACGTTCAGTGCTCAGCAAAGGACTTAGTTTCATACCCTTATGCCCTCATCTCAATGAATTTCAGGCTCGGCACGATGCTGAACTCTTCTTCCGCTGCCTTCATCTCCGTGCTCACTTCTTTGGGCAGGAGTCCTCTCCCCATTCAACTGATCCTTTTACCCACCTCCAATATTCTCCCTCCACTTGGACCCCTCCCTCTGGATTCTTCCCTTCTCTTAATCTTTTCATTGAGAAATGTCGGCATGACATTAGTCGTCTCAATTTCTCTGCTCCTCTCACCCATTCTAACCTGTCTCTCTCTGAACTTGCTGCACTCCGTTCTCTCAGGTCCAACCCTGACATTGTCATCAAACCCGCTGACAAGGGTGGTGCTGTTGTTGTCTGGTGCACTGACCTCTACCTCGCAGAGGCTGAGCGTCAACTCGCAGACACTTCCTCCTACCTCTCCCTGGACCATGACCCCACCACTGAACATCAAGCCATTGTTTCTAGGACTGTTACTGACCTCATTTCCTCTGGAGATCTTCCTTCCACAGCTTCCAACCTGATAGTCTCCCAACCTCAGACGGCCCGCTTCTACCTCCTACTTAAAATCCACAAACAGGACTGTCCCGGCAGACCGATCATGTCAGCCTGTTCCTGCCCCACGGAACTCATTTCTCGCTATCTTGACTCCATTCTGTCTCCCCTTGTCCAGTCCCTTCCCACCTACATCCGTGATTCCTCTGACACCCTACATCATATCAACAATTTCCAGTTCCCTGGCCCCAACTGCCTCCTCTTCACCATGGACGTTCAATCCCTCTACACCTCCACCCCTACCGGGATGGTCTGATGGCTCTCCGCTTCTTCCTTGAACAGAGGCCCGAACAATCCCCATCCACCACTACTCTCCTCCGTCTGGCTGAACTTGTTCTCACACTGAACAATTTCTCCTTTAACTCCTCTCACTTCCTCCAAATAAAAGGTGTGGCTATGGGTACCCACATGGGCCCCAGCTATGCCTGTTTCTTTATGGGGTATGTGGAACATTTCTTGTTCCAGTCCTACTCCGGCCCCCTCCCACAACTCTTTCTCCAGTACATCGATGATTACTTCGGTGCTGCTTCATGCTCTCGTCTGAACCTGGAAAATTTAATTAATTTTGCTTCCAATTTCCATCCCTCCATCATTTTCACATTGTCTATCTCTGACACTTCCCTTCCCTTCCTTGACCTCTCTGTCTCAATTTCTGGTAATAGACTGTCCACCAATATCAATTACAAACCTACCAACTCCCACAGCTACCTCGACTACAGCTCCTCACAGCCCGCTTCCTATAAGGACTCCATCCCATTCTCTCAGTTCCTTTGCTTCCGTCGCATCTGTTCTGATGATGCCACTTTCAAAAACAGTTCCTCTGACATGTCCTCCTTCTTCCTTAACTGAGGTTTTCCTCCCACGGTGGTTAACAGGGCCCTCAACCGTGTCCGGCCCATCTCCCGCGCATCCGCCCTCACGCCTTCTCCTCCCTCCCAGAAACCTGATAGGATGCCCCTTGTCCTCACTTGTCACTCCACCAGCCTCCGCACTCAAAGGATCATCCTCCACCATTTCCGCCAACTCCAGCATGATGACACCACCAAACACATCTTCCCTTCACCCCCCCTGGCAGCATTTCGTAGGGATTGTTCCCTCCGTGACACCCTGGTCCACTCCTCCATCACCCCCTATATCTCAACCCCCTCCCACGGCACCTTCCCATGCAACCGCAGAAGATGCAACACCTGCCCCTTTACTTCCCGTCTCCTCACCATCGAAGGGCCCAAACACTCCTTTCAAGTGAAGCAGCATTTCACCTGTACTGCCCTCAGCTTAGTCTACTGCATTCGTTGCTCCCAATGCGGTTTCCTCTACATTGGAGAGACCAAACGCAGACTGGGTGACCGCTTTGCAGAACACCTTCGGTCTGTCCGCAAGCATGACCCAGACCTCCCTGTCGCTTGCCATTTCAACACTCCACCCTGCTCTCATGCCCACATGTCCGTCCTTCGCTTGCTACATTGTTCCAGTGAAGCTCAACGCAAACTGGAGGAACAGCACCTCATCTTCCGACTCGGCACTTTACAGCCTTCCGGGCTGAATATTGAGTTCAACAATTTTAGATCATGAAGTCTCTCCTCCATCCCCATCCCCTTTCTGATTTTTCCCCCTCTTTGTTTTTTCCAATAATTTATATAGATTTTTCTTTTCCCACCTATTTCCATTATTTTTAAATGTATTTCCATCCATTGTTTTATCTCTACCTTTTAGCCTTTTTCGATTCCTTCACCCCACCCCACACCCGCTAGGGCTATCTGTACCTTGCTTGTCCTGCTTTCTACCCTTAATTAGCACATTCCTTAGATAATATCACCACCTTCAACACCTCTTTATCCTTTTGTCTGTGACATCTTTTGGTTATCTCCACCTATCACTGGCCCTCTATCCAGCTCTCTTGTCCCAACCCGCCCTTAAACCAGCTTATATTTCACCCCTTTTCTATTTTTCCTTAGTTCTGTTGAAGAGTTATGCGGACTCAAAACGTTAACTGTGCTCCCTTCCACAGATGCTGCTAGACCTGCTTTTATTTTATTTTGACTTTGAGTAATTGCCAAATTTGTGTTAAATTCTTTCGTCCTCCACATTATATACATTTCCTTCCAAAGACTTCAGTTTTTGGACAGACTTGCTTCTTCATCCCAGCCTGCAGTCTATGCTAAGGTATCTGGCACACTCTCACAGCCTTATCACAGGCCACACAATGTCACACTCCCAGGACGTACAATGGAATGGACTCTAGAAGAGCAGGGGGGGGTGCAGCCATGTTGAAAACACACACTTCAATGGAGGATGTCATCAGCCACTTCATTCGAAGAAGGAGGACACACTCCAGTAAGACTGCAGGCCATAAAAAACAAGGTATTAACCCTGATCCAAATCCCTTTGCTCTTTCCATTTAACTCTGCAATACACACACACACACACAAACACACACAGACTAATAACCTTGGGGTTTATCGCACTGCCACTCATCTGCTTCTGCTTATGTAAGACCATTAAAATCATTACCTCACAACCCTTGTGCCCCTGCACTTTTCCTAGGTTCTTCCAATGACTTGGGCTTGCAGTTAACAGATGGGAAGGGAGGACAACACTGCCAAAGATGTACTGTCACTCAGTTACATCAGCCGAAGTACCAGCACTGACATTAACACCCCAGCTGTATTGATAGTGAGTTAGACTACTAGTAATGACATACCAGTTGCACATTAATAGACATGGTAGTGTAGGGGTGATGTCAGGCCTGGACAAGTCCTCTGGAGAAACAAGTCCAATCCCACCATAGCAGCTGGTGGAATTTAATTTAAATTAATTGAAATGTCTGGAATAACAAAACTAGCCTTAATAATGGTGACCATGAAACTAATGTTTTGTCATGAAAGCCCATCTGGTTCACTACTGTCTTTCAGGGGAGGAAATCCGCCATCCTTATCTGGTCTGACCTACATGTGACTCCAGACTCACATCAATGTGATTAGCTCTTAACTGCCCCCTGAAATGGCCTAGCAAGGCGTTCAGTTGTATCAATCCACTACAGAAAAAGAATGAAGCCTGGACAAACAACACAGAATCGAGTTAGGCACCGGAAACGACTAAGGCATACCCTGTCCACCCAGTCAACCTTGCAATCTTCCTTACTAACATATGACAGTTTGTGCCAAAATTGGGAGAGCTGACCCACAGACTAGTCAAGCAACAGCCTGATGTAGTCATACTAACTGAATTATATCTTACAGCCAATGTTCCAGACACCTCCATCACCATTCTTGGGTATGTCCTGTTCCACTAACAGGACAGTCCGACCAGAGGCAGCAGGACAATGGTATGTATCAGGAATGAGTTGCTTGGAGGACCTTAACATTTATTTCAAACTCTATGAAGCCTCATGGCATCAAGCCAAACTCAGGCAAGGAAACCTTCTGCTGATTATCACCTACTGTGGTCCCTCAGCTGGTGAATCAGTTATCATCCATGTTGTACACCACTTGGAAGAAGCACTGAGGGTAGAAAGGGCACAAAATGTACTTGGGTTTGGGAACTTTAATGTCCATTACCAAGAGCACATTGGTAGAACCGTTACTGACCAAGCTGGTTGAGTACTGGTTGAGCCAGACTGGGCCAATGGTAGGTGGTAAAGGAAGCAACAAGTGAGCAAAACCTGCTGGATGTCACCCTCACCAATCTACCTGTCACAGATGCATCTGCCCATGACAGTATTGGAGGAGTGACCACCGTATAGTCCTTGTGGAGACAAAAAAAGTCCCGTCTCTACAATGAGGATACCCTCCATTTTGTTGAGCGGGACTACCACTGTGCTAAATGGGGTAGATTCAGAACAGATATAGCAGTTCAAAACTGGGCATCCTTGAAGCGCTGTAGGCCAACAGCAACAGCAGAATTGTATTCAACCAGAATCTGTAATCTCATGGCCGGGCATTTCCCTCACTCTATAATTACATCAAGTCAGGGGATCAACCCTGGTTCACAGTGCAGGAGAGCACGACAGGAGCAACAACAGGCACACCTAAAAATAAGGTGTGAACCTGGTGATGCTACAAAACAGGACACCAAGCATGGTAAACAGCAGAAGCATCATGTGGTAAACACGGAAAAGTGACCCACAATCAACAGATCAGATCAAAGTTCTGCAGCCCATGAATGAACAGGTTACTGTGGTGAACAGTTAAATAACTAACTGAAGGATGAGGCTCCACAAACATCCCCAGCCTCAATGATGGGAAGTCCCAGCACGTCAGTGCAAAGAATAAGGCTAACGCATGTACAACCATATTCAGCCAGGAGTACCAAATGGGTGATCTAACTCGGCCTCTTCCTGAGGTCCCCAAAATCATAGATGCCGGTCTTCAGCTATTAGAATCACCCATATGATATCAAGAAATGGCTGATGGCACTAGATATTGCAAAGGCTATGGGCCCTGGCAAAGTTCCGGCAATAGAACTCCAGAGCTCCAGAACCAGCTGTGACTCTAGCCAAGCTGTTCCAGTAAAACTACAACACTGGCGTCTACCTTGAAATGGGAAAAATAGCCCAGTTGTGCCCTGTCCACAAAAAGCAGGGCAAATCTAATCCCGAAATAATCGCCCCATCAGTCTACTCTCGAGCATCAGCAAAGCGATGGAAGTTGTCACGGATAATTCTATCATGTGGCACTTAGCCAGCAATAACTTGCTCAACTATGCTCAGCTGAAGTTCAGTCAGAGGCAATTGACTCTAGATCTCATTACAGCCCTAATCCAAACATGGACAAAATAGCTGAATTCAAGCTGTGAGGTGCAGGTGAGTGCCCTTGACATCAAGGGCAGCATTTGACCAACGGTGACATCAAGAAGCCCTAGCAAAATTGGAGTCAATGAGCTGTGGGGAAAACTGTCCATTGCTTGAAGTCATAACTAGGACAAAGGAAGATGGTTGTGGTTGTTCGAGATCAATCATCTTAACCCTAGGATATCGCTGCAGAAATTTCTCAGAGTAGTGTCCTAGGATCAACCACCTTCAATTGCTTCACCAATGACCTCCCCACTATCATAAGGCCAGAAGTAGGAACATTCTCTGTTGATTTCAGTAGCATTTGTGACTCTTCAGATGCTGAAGCAGTCCATGCCTGCATGCAGCAGGACCTGGACAAAAGTCAGGCTTGGGTTGATAAATAGCAAGTAAAAACTGCACCACACAAGTGCCAGCAATTCCAGCAAGAGAGAATCTAACAATCTCCCCTTGACATTCAATAGCATTACCATCACTGAATCCCCCACTATCATCATCCTGGGGGTTATCAGTGGCCAGAAACTTAACTGGGCCAGCCATATAAATACAGTGGCTACAAGAGCACATCAGAGGCTGGAAATTCTGTCCACCATCTACATCCAAAATTTGTTTCAGCCCTCTCACAGCCTTTAAAATTCTTCTCCTACCATTCTTCCAAGCCCCACCACAAAATTTTCATTGCGATATCCTCCTAACTATCCCCCCTTAGCGTCTCCATTGAGCAAATCTTCAACTCGCTTTGCCCTCTTTCTTCTGATTTCACTGTTCTCATATTCTCCTCTAACTTTCCCTGTGTGTTTCTACCTACATTCACACCATCCCTCCATCTCTCATCTCATGTGGCCTCTCTATTCCCATAGTCTCAACCACTTCCTTGTATCCCTCAGCACCAACATTCCCTACCCACTTGTAACCCCACTTTTTCTGCATATGTCCAGGAAAATACTCACTCCTGAACAACGTTCAACAGTATTTTCAAACTCTGAACTCTCTAGCCTCTGGCTTCTATTCACTATGCTGCATTGCAGTTCTCGATCCATCCAACTCTCTCTTCACCTCAACCTTTGATGCCCTTGCCTGCAGTAAAACATGCACTGTCTCCAACTTTGGTTGATCTATCCAATACGGCCCTTATCTTTGATCTCTCAAGGTCAAGGGGCGCAAGCTAAAGGTATCTTTGGTGCATGACTTTCTTTTATTCAGTCATGGGATGTGGGTGTCGCTGGCTGGGCCAGCATTTATTGCCCATTCCTAATTGCCCTTGAGAAGCTGGTGGTGAGCTGCCTTCTTGAACCGCTCCAGTCCATGTGGTGTAGGTACACCCACAATGCTGTTAGGGAGGGAGTTCCAGGATTTTGACCCAGCGACAGTGAAGGAACGGCGATATATTTCCAAGTCAGGATGGTAAGTGGCTTGGAGGGGAACTTCCAGGCAGTGGTGTTCCCATCTATCTGCTGCCCTTGACCTTCTTGCTTACTTGGTTTAGCCATCAGATCGGGTTGGATCACATAAATCATTATTGCGCCCTTTCCTCATCTGCCAAAAATATTCACCAGTGCAGGGTTATCTTGGAAAGAAAAGATAACCTTTTGGGGCAGAATTTTGCCCTCATCAGGCAGGCTTGGTGGGGGTGAGCGGGAAGCCGGCCACCACCCGCCATTGGGGCCCAACTGCGATTTCATGCTGGTGGGCCAATTAAGGCCTGCCCAGCGGAAATGCCGGTTGCAGAACATCCGAGAAGGGGCGGGCGGGGATGGGGGCCTGTTGGCCGCCGGGTCCAATGGCGACCCGGCAGCTAGTTCAAAAATGGCGCAGGCAGCCCCAGGGAGGCTGCTCGCATCAGAGTTGTGGCAATGACATGGCTGCAAACGGGGATGCAGGGACCAGGCAGGAGGTGATGTCGGCTGGGTACTTGGCACCCTATTTTTCCGATGAGTGCCCCGGCTGCCCTCTTGGAGGATGGTGGCTGCCAGAAGGGACCCCCTTGTCCCCAGAGATGGAAGGAGGAGGCCACCATACCTCACAAAGAGGGCATGGGAGGAGGTGGCAGCCAGAGTGAGCAGCCACAACGTGGTGCGACCCATCTGGTTGCAGTGCCAGAAATGTTTCAATGACCTATGGCATTCAGGAAGGGCGGGTAACGTGTTGGCAAGGGTCAGTGAGTTGAATTGTTTTCGGCTGATTATCCCCCCTCCGTGGAGCTCAGGGGTGTTAGAGTCTGAGTGCCAAATGTCAGTCACGCTGGAGCTGGCCAAGGGGCTGAGCTCTGGCTGCTTAGACTGAGTGCCTGGCGGTTTGAGGGCCACAGCTCGGATGTGCCCTGCAAGGTGTTCCTCAGGTGGGGTTGGCCAGGCTGCAATGGCGCTACAGGTAGAGAGTGGTCTAATCATTTCTCCTCTGTCCTTTCAGGAGAAGACATCCCTTGACAATATTGAGAGATCGCGACTGGCAGGGGGCCCCCACAACTCCTCATCCTCTCCAGGTATGAGCAGGAGGCCTTGGAGCTCTAGGGGTTCCATGTACCTCGATAAACCAGCCGCAGTAAGGCTGGGGTGTCAGACGAAGGTAAGAGTGTAGTGCACTGAGGTGAGAGTTTTGGATGCTGCAAACAATCTTGTGCAATCAATCACCATTGATGGGAGCCTCCAGACTGGATTCCTAATTAATAATTGAAAGACGATGTCACCATGATGCACATCTCCATTGTCTCACCAGGGTGCCTGGCTTGCATAGTGACAATGTCATGACTTAAACTAATGGCATGTCCTTCTTCTCCCTTAGACCTGCCACCAAGCAGCAAAGCGCCAGACCTCCAGGAGCTACCCCTGACTCCGGAAGACCTCCATGTCCCAGAAGTACCTGCGTCACACCCTCTCTCTGAACCAGGCACCAGCACAGATACCAGCACCTCGGTGGGCATTATTTTGACTAGGATCTTGATGCACATTGGTGAGGACACTTCACAGTCCTTTGAGGTGTAGGCGGAGGCAGAGAGTGCCCAGGGTGCTGGCGATCGCAGGACTGCTGGGGACCAGGACGATACTCAGTTGAAGGCTGATGATGGGCCTCTGGAGTTGCCCATTAGGCGGCAGATGCTGAATGTCTAGCAGGATGTGCGGGGGGATCTGGTGGAGATCAAAGAGGGTATGCGTGCCATGGTCTCCGTTGTGAAGGAGTCCCTGAGGAGCAGGGGGAATCCATTGACGCTCGTGGCCGAGCACAATGTCTCCTCCATGGAGAGAATGGCGACTCTCATGGAGAGGCAGCTCTAGGAACAGAATCAAGGGTTCCTGGGGTTGTGCTCAGACCTGCAAGCTCTTACACAGGCAATGACCTCAGCTGGTCAGTGTCCGTGTGTGAGTTTTTTGGGGCACCCAGTATCCCAGCTAGGTGCCCATCCATCAATGCCGAGCAGGGAAGTCCACAACGACCTCACATTGGTGCAAGAGCTGCTTGTCATCTCTGTGGGCACCTCTCAGGGCATTCTGGATGATGGCAGCAGCTCCTCTGTCCCTCTGCCAGTGACTGTGGCATCCGGTGAGGCTGTGGTGACTGGGGAGATGCCAGCCATGGCACTGGCCGCACGCTCCCAGGAGGGGCCAGCGCAGGCTCCACTGGCCAGAGGACAGCTGCCAAGATCATCAAGGCCAACAGCAGAGCCAGCAGGCTGCCTCCAATGCCGGTGCCGGTGATGGGGGAGCACCTAGACGTAGCACTCATAAACATAGGTTTAAAGCACCTTAAGCACAAGAGGGACTGGTCACGGGAGAACTTTTGTTCCACCATTTTGTTTTACTTTCTTTAATGGTTTGACCAACAACACCAGATATTGTTCTATTCAATAATCCGTGAGTTCCAGCATAAAATTACATTTGCTTTTGTGTTATTGGTCTAAATATGCTTCATTTGTTTTGTAGGTACAGGGTACGCCAGTATGTAATGCTGGATGTGGGTGGCTCGAAACTTTATTGCACAGGCACTGAGTGTATCTTGTGGGCAAAGGGTAGGGTCATTTCTGCGATCCAGGATGGTGGCGGCAGCACTGGCATGAGGTTATAGCTCTTATTTGGTGGCTTGGCTGAAGGAGCATTGGATCAATGTGTTCCGGGTGTCCCTGCCTCCCTGCAGGTTACCGAGGTCAGGCTCCATACTCTCAGCATTCTCCTCACTGTGCTCCTCTTCAGTCTCACTACTCAGCTCATTAACTGTGGCCTGTGGAGCTGCGTCAAGATCCTCTTTTCCAGTGGGTCCCCCCTTGCCAGTGCCAGATTGTGGAGAGCACAGCATGCAGCCACCATCAGTAACACCCACTCAGGGGGGTATTGCAATGCGCCCTCTGAATGGTCCAGGCATCAGAAATGCATCTTTAGAAGACCTATGGTTCTCTCTACCCTCGCCCTTGTGGAGGCATGACTCCTGATGTACTGCTGCTCCGCCCTGTGTTCTTGGATGGCGGAGAGGTGTCATGAGCCACCTCTTCAACGGAAAGCCCTTGTCACCCAGCAGCCATCCATCCAGCTGGGCTGGAGCACTGAAGAGCCCCGGCACCTGGGAGTGTCTGAGTAAGTAAGCGTCATGGGAGCTGCTTGGGTACCTTGCACAGACTTGCAGGATCTGCATCCTGTGGTCACACACTATCTGCACGTTCATGGAGTGGAAGCCTTTCCTGTTGACGAAGGCACCGGACTCACCTGCTGGCGCTGTGATGGCCGTATGTGTGCAGCCTATAGCACCCTGTACACGGGGGAGCCCAGCAGGCGCTACAAAGCCTCTGTCTCACTCTGCCTGGCTGGCCTCATCCATATGGAAATGAAAGAAAGTCAATACCAACCTGAACCAGCTTGGCACAACTGTGTACACCTGATTGGGACACTTCACACAGATCCCCCTCGGAGCCCTGGAAAGAGCCGGAGGCATAGAAGTTGAGGGCCGCTGTGACCTTCAGAGCCACTGGCATGGGGTATCCACCCACACAGTCGAAGCTGATCTCCGGCACAAGCATCTGACAAATGGAGGTTACGGTCTCCCTGGAGAGATGCAGTACCCTTCTGCATTGCAGTTCAGACATATTAAGGTAGCTGCATCACCGCCAGTGAAACCTGGCAGCAGGATAGTGGTGTTCCTGCAGCCCCTTCCGCCTAGGACTGCCAGCTGGCCCTGCCCACTGGTGCCTGTGCCTCTCCTCCCACAGGCCCCTCCCCTGGAAGCTACATTGGTGCACGTGCCTCCTCTCCCTTCTGCCCCTCTCTTCCTCCTCAGAGCAGGTGCCTCCAGCGGAGACCACAATCCCCATTACTAGGGTAAGGGAAGGCAGTCTGATACCTGGAAGGATCCACATGGTCTGAATCCTCAGGGGGCCTGGAAGACACCAATGAGTCATGAAATGATGCATGGGAATGCTAAGAATGCAGCCCTGATCAGAGATTAAGCTGACAAGTACCAATAATCAACCAGCAGCAAGTTATCTCCAAAACTCCTCGCTACTCACATTGACAATGCTATAGGCCCTTTTTATCCCACCCATGGATGAGGTTTTGCAAATTGTGGGCTTTCCGCTCGCCCATTTTGCCTGTGCAATGAGTGAAAAATCACACAGGTAATGTTAAATCGCCATCAATTAGGTTGTCAAGGGCCTTAACTGGCGTCTTAATTAATGGCAGGCGCGGCTTCGACTCCCGCTCGTGCCCACCGACTAAAATACCGCGCGAGTGCGCAATGATGTCGGGACGCTCGCCTGATGGCATCGCACGTCATTTTACACTTGTTCAGGTCAGGCGTGCGCCCACCCAACAAGCGAAAAATTCTGCCCTTGATTATTTTCTCCACTGCTAGCCATTCTCCGAGAGTGCTTTCCTCTGCTCTCTGCAACTATGTGCAAGGAGCTCATGGATTTCTTTGTCAGTAAAAATGAGGCCATCTGTCCAGTTGCTTCTGCCCCCACCTTCCCCTTGCTCATCAAGCCAAACTTCCTCTAATGTCTTTCCTGTCCCAAGTTAAACCTGTGTCTTTCCCTAAGTTTAGAGTAAAGGGCAGGATGTGGAAAATGAATTAAAAGCCTATAGCTACTGCAAAATAAGTGAAACTCCATAATGCAATAATAAGAAAACTGTAGGTTGGTGATCTGACCATAGAGCTCAGTGACTGTAATGTGAAGCCTTCCGCAGCACTTGCACCACCGCATCTGTTTGTCTGTGAATATTATTTCCTACAATAAATTTGTAAGTGTTGATTCTGGAGTCTAGGACTTCCATTCCTTATTCATAAACAAGACTGCTGGCAATATCTATCCTAACAATTGTCAATCCTGGCAACTCCCTATCTTCAATAAAAGACACCCTTGTCCTTTCTGTCCTTGCAAACCACTGCTTCATTCCCAACCTCCTTTCTTTTTCAAAACCCTTGAACATGTTGTGTCTCCCAAATCCAGGTCCATCTCCCCACATCTCCAATCAGGTTTCTGCCACTGCCACAGCACTGGAGCAACACTAATCAAAGTCACGGATGACACCCTATGTGACGTGACCTTGGTACACTGTCTTTTTGCATTATTCTCAACCCCCCAGCAGCTTTTGAGATGGTCAACTACACCACCCTTCTCCAATGCCTCTCCTCTGTTGTCTAACTGAGTGAAACCACTGGAGTCCCCCAAGGATCTATCCTTGTCTGCATCCACCCTCTTCCTCATTTACATGCTGTCACTTAGCTACATATTAAGGAGGTTGAAGCAGGTTTCACATGCACACTGATGACATCCAACTCTACCTTTCTACCACCTCTCTGCCCCTCCAATATCTCAGTATTGTTAGTTTGACACTCACTCCTAGATTGCCAGCAATTTCTTCCATTTCACCATTGGGAAGATCAAAACCAATCTCCAGGTTCAAGTACACTGTTCACAATCTCTGGCCCTGATCTGAGTTTCCTAGATCCTATTCATCACAACAAAAATAACTTGTATTTATATAGCACATTTAATGTAGTATCATAGGAGCATTATCAGACAAAATTTGACACCAAGACACATAAGGAGATAATTGGACAGTGACCAAGAGCTTGGTCAAAGAGATAGGTTTTAAGAAGCATTTTGAACGAGGAGAGAGTGGTGGAGAGATCTATGGCCCTCTAAGTTCCAAGAGCTAAGGGCCTAGACAACTGAAGCCACAGCTACCAATGATGCTGCAAAAGAAATTGAAGATGCACAAGAGGCTGGAATTGGGAAACACAAGAGTTTGTGGAGGGTTGTAGAGTAGGAAGAGGTTATGGAGAGATAGGAAGGTGTGAGGCCATGGAGTGATTTGAACACAAAGATGAAAATGTTAAATTTGAGGTGTTGCTAGACAGAGGGCCAATGTAGGTCAGCGAGTACAGGGATAATGGTTTAACAGGACTAGGTGTGAGTCAGGATACAGGAAGCAGAGTTTTGGATGAGCTGAAGTTTATGGAGCATGGAAGATGGGAGGCCAGCCAGGAGAGGATTGGAATAGCTGAGGCAATAAAAGCATGGTCAGACTATCGACACCCATTGTTATGACATTGCATATTTCTGTATCTGCCTTCTATTAAATGATGTTTGATTCTCTTTTGCTTCATCCTGTATAGCTTTTCTGCCTAATCCATGCATGTAGCATTTGCTCATATGTTTTAACATGCATCCTCCTGAAAGTCCCTCGCTAGGGGTCGTGGATGAAAATCTGCCAGTAGTATCCCTCTGTCAGAGGTATCAAGAGACAGGTCCAAGTTTTTATTAATTGGATAGCTAACAACCTGCAGAATAAAATACTTCACAACTGCAGAAATTTTTAGTGAACTTCTCCATACTCTTCAATCTCAGGAACTATTTATTTCCACCTGTCTTCACTGATCCTGGCAAGAGCTCTGCCTTATAATTCTCACTAGGAGGTTATGTCATAGCAGGAAACTTGGAGCTGCAGTGTCAACACCCTCCTTTGAGTATATTTCATGTATTAAAATAAGGGTGTTTGCATCTCAGCAGATGGATTGCGTGAAAGGCAAAAAGCACAAGAGAATTCAGGGAGAGATTTTATGGTGTAAACCAGCATGAACTGCTTCTGGCTAATATTCTGCCAACAAAAGTTACTAGTTCAATTTATGTACCGGAAATGTGCCAAAAATGCTGGGAAATTCACCCCCAAGAATATATGGTTCAAGTCCATTGTGAATATATTTCATTCAGAAAAACTGAGAATACCTTATCAAATGTCACTGCGATCCTGTTAGTGGTCATATAAAATGAAGAGGAATGAGCAGTTCTGTGGCCCGTGAGTACGAGAAATTGTGCCAGGAGTCTTAATAATAACCACTACAGCAGTTTTGAAACATTTGATATATTCATAGCTCTTCATGATATTAATGGTCACGTCTGTTGAAAGTCTCATACCTGAGCTTCTAGCAAAAACAACTCTTGGGGTGGGGGGAACAAAACACTGAATTGTGAATGAAACCCTCGCAGTTCTCTCGAAAGACAGGATAGATAGACATTTCTCATCATCGTCTGTAGGATTGAATATACATTTTGTTAAAGAAAAACTCATGCTTTTAACAGGAATTTTATTTAACACAGGACATGTAAGTGGACAATGCTCAGAGCAAAATGTGTTTACAGTATATTTTTTTAAAATGTCTCCTTTAATGACACAGATTGGCTGCCACTTTCCATTATTCAAATACAGAAATACAGACAATGCTGTGGAGCACAGCTGGAGCCCTCATGAGACAGTCAATTCAAATTGTGAGACTTGAGTCAATTAAACAATTAACATATTAAACTTATCCATCATAAATCAGCTATAACATTATTAATTTATGTGTGATATTCCACTGATGCCCATACAGCAAATTTGTCCAGGTTTTGGTGTTACACCGGAGCAGGCAGTGGTGTAGTGGTATTGTTACTGGATTAGTAATGTAGAGATCCAGGGTAATGCTCTGGGCACCTGGGTTTGAGTCCCACCATAGCAAATGGTGGAAGTTGAATTAAAAAAAAATCTGGAATTAAAAATCTAATGATGACTATAAAATCATTACAGATTATCATTAAAAACCCCATCTGGTTCACTAATGTCCTTTAGAGAAGGAAATCTGCTGTCCTTTCTTGGTCTGGCCCAGACTACAGCAATGTGGTTGACTCTTCGGGGAGAATTTTCCCCATGTTGGGCAGGCCAAGTGGGGGTGGGTGCAGACCCGATCAGGTCTGCGCCACCCTTTTACACGGACGGTCCAATTAAGGCCTGCCCAGCATATTTCTCGACTCCCAAGGATCGCGGGAATGGGCAGGCTGCGGCAGTGGGAGTGCACTGACCGCCGGGTCCAATGGCGGTCCGTCGGCCTGTTTAAATGAAACGCTGGCAGCCTTTGTAGGGCTGCTCACAATGGCAGGTACAAGGGCTCACCAGAGGGCTTCTGCTGAGCAGGCAAGTCTGGAGGGTAGGCCAGCAGAGCAGGCCAGGCTGGAGGGTAGGCCAGTGGAGCAGGCCAGGCCAGAGGGTAGGGCAGCGGGACAGGCCAGGCCAGAGGGTAGGCCAGTGGAGCAGGCCAGGCCGGAGGGTAGGGCAGTGGGGCAGTGTGCCCCTTGTTTTTTGGGTGAGTGCCTAGCTGCCCTCCTGGAGGAGGTGGCAACACGGCGGGAGGTCCTGCTTCCGAGGAATGGGAGGCAGATGCCCTCCCGCCTGACTAAACGTGCCTGGGAGGAGGTGGCCAAGGGTGTGAGCTCCCATGATGTGGTGCAACGCACGTGGGCCCAATGCCGCAAGAGATTCAATGATCTCCTGTGCTCGGGAATGGTGAGTGCCATGCTGGCAGAGGTCACTTAATGCAGCCGTCAGCCTTTCCCCCCATGGACCACCCCCTCCCGCCCCCCACCCTCCCTGCTGCCAATAACTCTGAGTGCAGTTACAGCATTGGATTCTTCATGGCATGTTTCCCTCACTAGGTGTGCCAGCAGATATTGCCCATGCCTAGTTCACCCTGACAAGGTAATGATGAGATGGGATGGAGGCAGCATTTTGGCAAGGGAGGGTCATCCCTGGCTTCTTTGTGTGAGTGTGCAGCAGCTGCAGGGTAACGGAGAACTGGAGTCCTGCAATGTCCCACTCTGGTTGGGTTGGCAGGGATGGGATGGGAATCCAGGTACAGGCTGGACTAATCAATGCTCTTCTCTCCTTTTCAGGAGAAGACTGTGCACAATTCCACAGAGCGGATGCGGACTGGCAAAGGCCAGGCCCAGTTGACCATCTTGGCTCCATTCGAACAGCAGGCCATGGATCTGGAGAGGTGCCATGCGCCCAGGTCCACCGGTGGCGGTGAGGCTGGGGTGCCATGGGGAGGTATGTTTGCCGAGCACGGAGGTCACCATGTGTGTCCCAGCAGCCACAGTACTGCTGAATGCTTAGTGATTGAAGTTTGTAACATGGGATGACCATTGATTATGGAAGGATGAGCGCATAATGAGCCTGGGGAGCGGCATGCACATTGACATTGACTCCACTTTAACTAATCAAATATCCTTGTTCTTCCTTTCAGCATCACCAGAGCAGGGCTGGGAGGAGGGGGCAGAGGGGCCACATCTCACACCTGAGGGCCCTGAACATATCGACTCACCAGCGTCACACCATTTCTGCCAGGCAGGCACCAGCGCAGATACTAGCACCTCAGTGGGAATTGGATCTTCAGCTAGTATCCCGGGGACAGCGGCAAGGGCCCTTCACACTCACTTGAGGTACGGGCGGGGACAGAGAGCGCCCATGGCATGGGCAGTCGGAGGACTGCTGGGGACCAGGCATATGCTCGGTCGGAGCCTGATGATGTCCCTCTGGAGTCACTTGTGAGGCAGCAAACACTGGAAGTGCAGCAGGGTATGCAGAAGGATCTGGCAGAGATACATGAGGCTATGCGTGGCATGGTGCCCGTACTGGAGGGGTCCATGTGGAGCATCACTGAGTCTCATGGCCAAGCGCCCTGCTTCCTCCATGAAGCAAGTGGTGAGTCTCATGGAGAGGGTCCTCCAGGAGACCAGTCAAGGCTTCCTGGGGTTGCGCTCAGACTTGCAAGCCCTCACAGCGGCATTGGCCTCAGCTGGTCCATGCCAATGTGGGAGGTGGTTTGGGCATCAAGTATCCCAGCTCGGTGCCGATCCATCTACAGGGAGGTATGAAGCGACCTCACGCCGGCGCAGCAGCTGCCTGTCGTCTCTGCGGGCTCCTCTCAGGGCTCCTCTCAGAGCGCTCCAGATGAGGGCAGCAGCTCCGCCATCTCTCTGCCAGTGACTGTGGCATCCAATGAGGCTGCGGCGACTGGGGAGATACCAGCTGTGGAACTGGCCGCTCCCTCCCAGGCTCCATGGGCCAGGGATGACTGCCCAGGTCATCGAGGCGAACAGGACAGCACAGTGAACAGGCTGTCTCAGATGTCAGTGCCAGCGAGGGGACAGCACCAAGACGTAGCACCCGTAAGCGTAAATTTAAGGCACCTTAGGCACACCAAGGGTTTCTCACTGGTGCTTTTAAGTTGCCTCACTATTAGTTCATGACCACTTGGTGTGATGTGCAACACCTTTTTTTTTTGGTTTCTGAATTTCATTTTGTTATATCGTTAAATTTTGATATGTGAGCATAGCTCAGGGTGATTCCTCACTTCTGTAGATGGACAGGAACCCATGATGTTATGAGTGAGTTGTTTGACATTGAGCTTTATTGACAAGGGCCTTAGTTAATGTTCCTATCCAGGCAGGTTTTGCAATCAGGTATTGAGTATGGAGCCTGCAGCCCTGGCTTGTGTTGGAGGTCCATTTGTGGTGTGCTAGCTAAAGGTTCTTTGGATTAAAGCCTCCCGGGTGTCCCTGCCTCCCTGGAGTATGCCTGGGTCAGCGTCTACCCCCTCAGCATTTCCCTGTGCATGCTCATCCTCGGACTCACTGCTGGACTCATCGTGTGCAGCCACAGCCACTGCGTCTACATCTTCTTCGTCCATTGCGTTGCGCCTTTCCAGCGCCAGATTGTGGAGAGCGCAGCATGCAACCACTATTAGCGACACATGTTCTGGGGGGTATTGGAGTGCGCCCCCCTGAATGGCCCAGGCATCGGAAGCGCATCTGGAGAAGACCAATGGTTCTCTCTGCCACAGCCCTTGTGGAGGCATGACTCCTATTGTACCACTGCTCAGCTTCTGTTCTTGGATGGTGGAAAGACGTCATGAGCCAACTTCTGAGGGGATAACCCTTGTCACCAGCAGCCATCCATCCAGCCGGGCCAGAGCGCTGAAGAGCCCCAGCACCTGGGAGTGTCTGAGGATGTAAGCATCATGGGAGCTGCCAGGGTACCTTGCACAGACTTGCAGAATCTGCATCCTGTGATCACACACTATCTACACATTAATGGAGTGGAAGCCCTTCCTGCTGATGAAGGCACCGGGCTCACCTACTAGCGCCTTGATGGCCAATGTGTGCAGCCTATTGCACCCTGGACGCGGGGGAAGCCAGCAATCGCTGCGAAGCCTCTGGCTCACTCTGTCCGGCTGGCCTCATCCCAGCGGTAGTGGATGAAAGTCAAGCACGCCTGAACAGAGCGTCTGTCACCTGCTTGACATAAGCGTGGACATCTGACTGGGAGATTCTACAAAGATCACCCACCGACCCCTGGAAAGAGACAGAGGCATAGAAGTTGAGGGCAGCCGTGACCTTCAGCGCCACAGACATGGGGTGCCCACCCACACAGTTTGCGAAGATCTCAGGCCCAATCATCTGACAGATATAGTTGACTGTCTCCCTTGAGAGACAGAGCCTCCTTTGGCGCTGCATCTCAGGCATATTGAGGAAGCTGCTTCATCACCTGTAAACCCTGGCAGCAGGATAGTGGTGTCTTCTACGGCCCCATCCGCCTTGTGCTTCCTGTTGGTCCTGCACCCCTTGTGCCTGTGCTTCTCCTCCCAAATGTGGCTTCCCAGGAGGCTGAATGTGAACGCCTGGCCTCCTCCCCCTTCTGGCCCTCCCTTCTTCCTCAGAGGAGGTGCCTCCAGTGGAGAGCACAACTCCCATCCCCAGACTAGGAAAGGCTTCCTGAAACCTGCAGGCCCCAAAAGTGATCTTTACTGTACAGTCCTGACCTGAAGGCTGTTACTCCTGTCCAAGCAGCTGTGAAGAGGTTTGAAGTATTCCTGCTCACACAGGCAAGTATAAGTAACTTTCACAATTAAATATCTAACAGATACCACTCGCGACCCCACTCACCTCTCTTATCCCGCCCGTGGATGAGGTTTATACTAAGGTCTCCTACCCTCCTACCCACCTGCCCGTTGCGCCCGTGCGATGTCCTAAAGATCGCAATGGCCCTGAAAAATAGCAGACAATTGCTGCCTCAAGGGCCTTAACTAGCTGATTAATTAAAGGTGGGCGCACGTCCGAGAACATCGCACACCGGCCATCTAAATATCGCGATGGCGCGCAGTCACAGCGCATCATTTTATGCGTCGCAGTGCAGGGCCCACCCCCGCATGCAAACGAGAAAATTCTGGCCTTAAAAAAAATGCCCTCTGAACAAGGGCAAGTAGGGATGGGTAATAAATGCTGGCCTAGCTAGCAACGCCCACATCCCATGGATGAATAATAAAAAAAACATTGAAAATGCCTAATCATTTTCTGCGTAAGGCCAGGATTTTCCCATCGCCGACACGTAAAGTGATGCGCGGTGATGTCGGGTGGAACTCCCGACGTCACCCCACCCCATTTAAATTTTCAGGTAGGCAGGGGCTCAGCAAAATCAGCTGCGCGCCCGCTGACCTGTCAATGGCCAATTGAGGCCATTGACAGAGTTATTTAAGTAATTAATGAACCTGCCCGTCCAATCTTAAGATTGGACGGGCAGGCCAGGAGGCCCTGGTGGGCATTAGAAAAAGCATGAAGCCTCATCCACAGGCAGGATGAGGTTTCTTGTAGGTTTTTAAAAATTTAATTGAAGTGTTTTTAGAAATGAAGGACATGTCCCAAATCATGTGTCAGTGTCACATGAAGGGACATGCCAGGGAATTTTTTTTCTTCTATTTTTAATATTTTTGACAGTAGAGGCGATCTCCCTGAGGCAGCCCTTAGCCTCAGGGGGATGAGTACGCTCTTTCCTGTGAATGTGCGAAAGAGCGCACTCTCTGGTTTAGGGATTCCCCCTCCCACCCACACAGGGAGCGCACAGCACTTCCATGTGGACGTCACGCTGGGCAGGCCTTAATTGACCCACCCATGTAAAATGGCGGCGTGCACAGGATCTTTTACTGATCTTTAATTAATTAAACAAAGTCTTGTATTTATATAGTGCCTTTCACAACCTTAGGAAGCCCCAAAATGCTTTACAGCCAATGAAGTACTTTTGAAGTGTAGTCACTGTTATAGTATAGGAAATGATTGATTGCACAAATTAAATTATTAGAAGATTATAATTTCTGTCTATTTGCCTAGAAATTTGTTTGCATCTGTCTCAATGGGTATATCCAAGGTGCCCTTGATATTGGACCACATTTAAATGAGATGAGTGAGCTGTGGACGCCTGTTGGGCATTCTGAAGAGACCAGGGATTTCAGATTGCTGCATCGTCAGCTGTAGCTTCAAGTAAGTGAAGGGAAAGGAAGGCAAATGGGAAGGCAGGCAATCGAGAGGGGAGCGATCTGGAATGAAGGAAAACAAGAGAGAGGTTATGGGGAGGCAATTAGGGGGTGGGGCGGCCAACAATGCTCTGTGGGACTAGAGTAGAGCTGGGAGAAGCATTCCTGTAACTTCCACTCTATAGGCAGGTATGTATTTTTTATAAATGTACCTTTTTAGTGGGATTTCCCAGTGGTCCTTTTAAGGTTTTCCTGAAAGCAGCTGGCCCCATGTTAGTTGCATTCAGAGCAACCCAATTTTGCACAGGGAGCTTCAAACAGGTGTAAGACCCTCTAGTTACATCTGCAAAGGATTTATTGCCCATTTCAGGCAGAGAGCCTTAATCCTATTCTTTTGCTTATATTCATAATCAACATGAGTTTTCTGTCCACCATATAAGAAGTTTAGGATTAGCGCCTGAAGCTAGCCAACAGATGCTGTACTCAATTTTGTGCGGTTAACTTGGTGTTGGTCTTCGTGGCTAGTTTATGGGGGAATGTGGAAATTTTTGCCAAGGGCTCATTGTGTGTAGGCCAGATCAGAAAGGAATGCCAGGTGGATTAGGGAATGAGTTGTGTTTCAACTTTAACCCAGCAGCTTTCCTAATTGCTTTCTGGTACTACCGGAAGTTAATGCTGATATTTAGTAAAGTTTCCAAAAAGCTGACATGTTTCTTCACCACAAACTATGGTGCAAATTGATGTTGGGAAATTCCAGGCGTTGACACAACGATGATGAAGGAAGGAATAACGATATAATTCAAAGTTAGGATAATGTGTGCTTTGGAGGGGAATTTAGAGGTGAAAGTGTTCTAATAACATTGCAATGTTGTCCTTCTTGCTTATAGAGGTCACAAGAAACGGAGATAATGTTGAAGTAATTTTGGTGAGTTGCTGCACCATGTTGTGTGGATCAGAAATATTGCAGCCACAGTACGTTTACAATGGAGAGAATGGGTATTGAGTCCAGCAATAGTGATCAAGCAATCTAATCTGTCCTTGGTAGTGATAAGCTTCTTGATCATTTTCATGGCAAATGATAATAAGTCCATCACACTCTTGACAAGCCTTAAAAATGGTGACACAAAAGCAAAATACTGTGGATGCTGGAAATCTGAAATAAAAACGTAAATACTCAGTAGGTCAGGCAACATCTGTGGAAGGAGAAACAGAGTTAACATTTCAGGTCTGTAGCCATTCATCAGAACCTGAAAATGGTGAAGTGGTTTTGCACTCAGGGGATGAGCTACTCCACAGATTACCCAAGCTTCTGCTCTACCCTTGTGGTCACAGTATGTATCATTGTCCAGTTAAGCTTCTCTTCCCCTACCTCCAATTATCCTCTTTAAATTCCTTCATCTAAAAACCACAACCAAATATTGACTTCCTGTTCAAAATCACAGAGATAGACCATAAAATATTAAAAGTCATAGAATCATAGAGTGATGCCATTTGGCCCAACTTGCCTGTGCCAACTTTTTAAATGAGCTATCCAAATAGTCCCACTCCCTGCAAAGCCCTGCAATTTTCCTCTCTTCAAGTATTTATCAAATTCGTATTGAAAGTCGTTATTGAATCAGCTTCCACCACCCTTACAGGCAATACATTACAGATTATAGCAACTAGCTGCTTGAAAAATAGGTCTTCATCTTGCCTCTGGTTCTTTTAGTATAGTCATAGAGTTATAGAGTTATACATCACAGAAACAGGACTTTTGGCCCATCGTCTCCATACCGGCCATCAGGCACATATCTATTCTATTCCTATTTTCCAGCACTTGGCCCGTAGCCCTGTGTGCTGTGACATTTCAAGTGCTCATCTAAATACTTCTTAAATGTTGTGAGGGTTCCTGCCTCTACCACCCCCTCAGGCAGTGTGTTCCAGATTCCAACCACCCTCTGGGTGAAAAGATTTTTCCTTAAATCCCCTCTAAACCTCCTGCCCCTTACCTTAAATCTATGCCCCCTGGTTATTGACACCTCCGCTAAGGGGAAAAGTTTCTTCCTATCTACCCTATCTATGCCCCCCATAATTTTGTATACTCTATCAAGTTCCCCCTCAGCCTTTTCTGCTCTAAGGAAAACAACCCTAGCCTATCCAGTCTCTCTTCACAGCTGAAACACTCCAGCCCAGGCAACATCCTGGTGAATGTCCTCTGCACCCTCTCCAGTGCAATCACACCCTTCCTATAGTGTGGCGACCAGAACTGCACACAGCACTCCAGCTGTGGCCTAACTAGCATTTTATACAGTTCCAACATAACCTCCCTGCTCTTTTATTCTATGCCTCAGCTAATAAAGGCAAGTATCCCATATGCCTTCTCAACCACCTTATCTACTTGTGCTGCTGCCTTCAGGGATCTATGGACATGTACACCCAGGTCCCTCTGATCCTCTGTACTTCTAAGGGTCCTACCATTCATTGTGTATTCCCTTGCCGTGTTAGTCTTCCCAAAATGCATCACCTCACACTTCTCAGGATTAAATTCCATTTGCCACTGCTCTGCCCATCTTACCAGCCCATCTATATTGTCCTGTAATCTAAGGCTTTCCTCCTCACTATTGAGGAACCTTCTAAGATACCACCCCACCTTACTGCAGTAATTGATTCCTTGATCAATTGTACAATGCCACCTCCTCTTTTATACCCATTCACCACCCCCCCCAACCCCATCACACCTGAAGATTCTATACCCTAGAATACTGAGCAGCCAGTCCTGCCCTTCCCTCAGCTATGTCTCTGTGATAGCAACAATATTATATTCCCATGTGTCAATCAATGTCCTCAATTCATCTGTTTTACTTGTAAGACTTCTTGCATTAAAATAGATGCAATCAGCCCTTGCATTATTCGCTTGTGCCTTAACAGGTCAATACTTGCTCTGCCTTCCAGACTAACTTAGTTTCTCTTCTATATTTGGCTGTGCATCACCCCCTACTGTACTTCGACTCTGTATCCCATCCCCTTGCCAAATTAGTTTAAACCCCGCCCCCCACTCAGCGGCACTAGCAAACCTCCCCGCAAGGATGTTGGTCCCATTCCAGTTCAGGTGCAACCCATCCGACTTGTACCTGTTTCGCCAGAAAAAGACACAGTGATCCAGGAAACTAAAGCCCTCCCTCCTGCACCATGTCTTCAGCCACGCATTCATCCTCTCTATCCTCCTATTCCTATACTCACCAGCACATGGCACAAGGAGTAATCCAGAGATTACAACCTTTGAGGTCTTGCTTTTTAATAAGATCATAAGGCATAGGAGCAGAAATTAGGCCATTTGGCCCATCGAGTCTGCTCCGCCATTCAATCATGGCTGATAAGTTTCTCAACCCCATTCTCCCGCCTTCGCCCTGTAACCTTTGATCCCCTTACCAATCAAGAACCTATTTATCTCAGTCTTAAATACACTCAATAACCTGGCCTCCACAGCCTTCTGTGGCAATGAATTCCATAGGTTCACCACTCTCTGGCTAAAGAATTTTCTCCTCATCTCTGTTCTAAAAGGTCTTCCCTTTACTCTGAGGCTGTGCCCTCGGGTCCTAGTCTCTCCTACTAATGGAAACATCTTCCCCACGTCCATTCTATCCAGGCCTTTCAGTATTCTGTAAGTTTCAGTCAGATCCCCCTCATCCTTCTAAACTCCATCGAGTATAGTCCCAGAGTCCTCAAAAGTTCCTCATATGTTAAGCCTTTCATTCCTGGGATCATTCTCGCGAACGTCCTCTGGACCCTCTCCGGGGCCAGGACATCCTTCCTGAGATATGGGGCCCAAAATTGCTCACAATATTCTAAATGTGGTCTGACCAGAGCCTTATAAAGCCTCAGCAGCACATCCCTGCTTTTATATTCTAGTCCTCTCGAAATAAATGCCAACATTGCATTTGCCTTCCTAACTACCGACTCAACCTGCAAGTTAACCTTAAGAGAATCCTGGACTAGGACTCCCAAGTCCCTTTGCACTCCAGATTTCTGAATTCTCTCCACACTTAGAAAATAGTCTATGCCTCTATTCTTCCTACCAAAGTGCATGACCTCACACTTCCCCACGTTGTATTCCATCTGCCACTTCTTTGCCCATTCTCCTAACCTGTCCAAATCCTTCTGCAGCCTCCCCGCTTCCTCAATAATACCTGTCCCTCCACCTATCTTTGTATCATCTGCAAACTTAGCCAGGATGCCCTCAGTTCCTTCATCTAGATCATTAATGTATAAAGTGAAAAGTTGTGGTCCCAACTCTGATCCCTGCGGAACTCCACTAGTCACCGGCCGCCATCCTGAGAAGGACCCCCTTATCCCCACTCTCTGCCTCCTGCCAGACAGCCAATCTTCTATCCATGCTAGTACCTTGCCTCTAACACCATGGGCTCTTAGCTTACTGAGCAGCCTCCTGTGCGGCACCTTGTCAAAGGCCTTCTGGAAGTCCAAGTAGATAACATCCATTGGCTCTCCTTTGTCTAACCTACTCATTACCTCCTCAAAGAATTATAACAGATTTGCCAGGCAAGACCTCCCCTTGATGAAACCATGCTGACTTTGCCCTATTTTACCATGCACTTCCAAAACCAACTGTTTAACACTACTCTATGCTTTCCGTCCATCAGTCACTGCAGCAACTGTGCCACTAATTTTGCTAACACATTTATTATGTGGTACTTTATCAAATGCCTTTTGAACATCCATATATACATTAACTTCAGCACCCTAATGAACTCTCTATTTCACTATAGCAATGAACTCAGTCAAGTTATTTGGCTTCTCTACTTTGAATGCTGCCAACCTTTTAAGTACTGTAGCATAAGGGTCTGGCATAGAAAGAGTTAACGTGGGACTGTACAGTACCGCCCACGCTATATGTAAAGGAACACACAACCCAAATCTAGAGGGCACTCTTGTACTGGACAGAGACGTGTGTAGAGGCGAGTATGGTGACTGCTCTTAGCTTAGACCTTATACTTATGCATGTATATACAGTTACAAGCAGTTAATAAATACTTACTGTTAAACTATACAAGATTCAGAATGACTTCATGAGACCTACTGAACTACACACAACATCTTACAACAAGTACTACATCTTCATCAATTTTTTATCCTATTGAATTTTTCTACCTCCTCCTTTACTGTGACATTGGAAACATCCTCTTCTAGAAGTCAGATACAAAAAATACACATTTGATACCTCACACATGTCCCTCTGCCTCCACAAGAAGATCTCTCTTTTGTATGTGCCTTATGTCAGCTGTTCTTGTTATTAATTCCTATATCCACATTTATAATGGGAACTGTTTATGTAACCTTACCACACTATACTGTACTTACATCCTTCCCTCTAGTAACAGCACTGCAGTACCACCACTGGTGGGGAGGTGTAATTA